>NW_015536478.1:0-39333 GCF_001515605.1 Sinocyclocheilus anshuiensis
AGGAATGTTCATATGCGTATTGCTTCCGAAACCTCCTTCGGGAAGTTTGGAGCTTCCATAACGTGATCATCCGACATGACGTCAAGAGTGACCGACTGAAAGGGAACGTCTCGGTTACGTATGGTAACCCTCGTTCCCTGAAGGAGGGAACGGAGACGTCACATCCCGTCGCCACAGCTCCTGTACCACCGCTGAGCGGCCGTGTCACCGGCTCGGCTCCTCAGCGAAAACCTGAATATGCGCTGCATCTGCTGCCTACTTATACTCACGCTGTGATCAGCAGCAGCTGGATGCAATAATCGCATGCCAATGTGCATTGGCTCGTTTAGTTTACACTCGAAGTAGATTGGTCTCTCTAAGCGAGATCCCAATTCGTCGGTCATCCGACGTGACGTCTCCGTTCCCTCCTTCAGGGAACGAGGGTTACCATACGTAACTGAGACGTTCTTTATTATCACCATAAAAACAAATATTATTGTCTTCAGCGGACATCTTAAAATAATAACACAGTATCAAGGTCCAAACTGATGAGTACGCTGTGATTATTTGACAGCATTATTTGGGTTAGTTCTCTCTGCTTTTGTTCAACACTGACGTCTGATCCACTTTCACACTCTCATTGAATCAATCGCTCATCTCTGTCAGGTTTGCTCACGGCATGATACTAATTTTGTTGTCTTTTGGAAGCCCGATCACAAGTGACCTGCAATGTTTACCCAATATTTAGGTTATTCACCTGCCAAACACTGAAGGAGGAATCCACAAAAATAATCTGCTCCCTCTAAGAGAGTTTTGCATGTGTTGTCTGTGTTGTTTTCATAGAATATAAGATTTTTTTTTTGTTTGTTTTTTTGCTAGTTTAGAATTGCAGAGCATCCTTTGCTGAGCAAGTGATGCAATATTTCTACATCTACATCTACATCTTGGATGGCCTGAGGATGAGCACATTTTGGGTGACTATTCCTTTAAGTATAAACAAGTTAAAAAACAAGTTTAAAAAATCTGCCCATGTAGTAAGACAAAATGCACTTATATTCAAAATATGAAGGTCTTAATATAATTTGCAGCATTGTTTAGGTACATTTATCTTATTTCAAGCCCAAAAAGTCTAATTACAAACTTATTAAGAAGCCAAAAAATGATGCAAAATGCACTTTGCATGCCACATTTCCAAATTCAGGGCATTATAAATGAGTTTTCTCCCACATCAGTCCAGCAGATTGGATCTGTCCTGTGAATTCCTCCTGGTTTAGTCGGTGTGTTTCACTATTATCTGATGGGAAGATTGTTGGTATTTTGGCTTTCTTATCTGGGAGAAAATGGACATCTTTGTTTGAGGGTGGGCTGGTCATTATGTCACTTATGAGAACCTGGAATTTGTTTGATCATGTGAGCGTGTCAAAGGTCAAAGAAAGGCACCTTTGCATGTATTAGTCGTCCATCATGTATGCTTCATCTGCTCCACTGAGACCACAGTGAGCGCGGAAAAGGCCATCTCTGTTTCACCACAAGCCTTTGTGCACTAAAGTTCTGTCCTATACATGACAAAAAGGCCTTTGATTGAGAAAAGAGAAAGGAAGAAGATCCCAGGAGAGACGGGTGCTTTCTTAGGAGACTTCTAGACCCCAGGAAGGTCCGAAATACGTCAGACCTCTAATGTGATAGGGCTCCTTAAAGGCCGGAGTCTTCTGTTTGTGTTGTGCAATAATGTGAAAAGAAGCAGTCTTCAGGTTCAGAAAGAGTCTGTGATCTGCAGCGAGCCCATGAGAGGTGAACACTGAAACAAGTGAAAAATGAAATTGGAAGGTGGTTTGATTTTGCAAAATTCTTTCATTTTTAGTTGAGTCTTATACTTGAAAGCTGTAGATTTTCTTACATTAAAATAATCTCACATTTTAGCTTAATATGCAGAAAACCGTAAGAAAGACATTTGTAAATTTAGGTTGATTTCTGTGATGTAAATAAAGTTGTAAATATTTGTTTTGCAATAAGTACTTTATATTTCAGTATTTCAGTTTTTCTTCTTTAAAAAAATTATTTGCTATTTCTTTGTAATTATTTGTGAAATAATATCAGTTACTAAGAAACGGCAAGTAACAATTGAAATTTGCAAGTGAAATTTTTAAGTCTGAAAAATATGATATAGGATTTACTGAAACAATTTTCACTCATGAAATTGATTGAAAATGTCACAAAGAAACATAACATTGAATTCAGTTACAAAGAAACATTGTAACAAAGAAACATTGAATTTAATGTGAAATTTTTAAGAATGACATACACTGGGATATATGGTATAGGAATTATAGAAACGATTTTCACTCAGATATTGCTCGTTAATTTGCTGGTAACTTTGAGTTCATGTGAAAAAACTGAATTAGAAAGACTGAAATACACTGGAGTCTCAAACCCTTAACTACAGACTAGTGTCCATTCCCAATTTTAAGAGCCCTAAAACTGTGCATTGGTCAAACTTCTAATATAATGAAACATTTTCATTTCATGCATAAAAATGAATGCATGGCCAATTTTGCATGAATGATTTTGCATGAATGTCCAGCTTTTTGAATGGCCGTCAATGGAGAAAGATGCTTTTTGCCTCCTGCAATTATGTAGATACTTTAACTTCCAGCAGGGCCAAACCAGCCAAACATTGGCCCCTTATAATATATGATATTCACATGACATTTACGGTTCAGGTGGAAGAGAATAAGTTTACAGAGCTAAGATGTACAGGTCTACACTCATGGCTGAATGTGTCAGAAGAGCTGTAGACATTGAGATGGAAGGGAATGTGAACAGATCAATCTCAGGTTGAACGCACTGGTTTAGCAGATTTACATCATCATGGCAATATAAGTGAAATATCGGATTACAACTTTGCCAACAGACTTTGCAGATGCAATATCGGTAAGATGTTTTATGACTAGTCTCATGTTAATGTGTGTAATGTTTAAATCTTGCAGCTGTACTTTACAAACTGTATATTCTGACATTTATTGCATTTATAATGTTTATTGTCAGTGGTTAAGGACATTATGCTGTGAAAGCTGTTGGAGCTGCACTTACATTGAACACAGATGATTCCTTAACGTAAATAGTAAATCTTTGGTAAAAAGACAAATTCACAACCTGAAAGACCACCAACAGTGTTACTGCTATATATATATATATATATGTGTGTGTGACCCTGGAGCACAAAACCAGTCATAAGGGTCAATTTTTCGAAATTGAGATTTATACATCATCTGAAAGCTGAATAAATAAGCTTTCCATTGATGTATGGTTTGTTAGGATAGCACAATATTTGGCTGAGATACAACTATTTGAAAATCTGGAATCTGAGGGTACAAAAAAAAAATCTAAATATTGAGAAAATCATCTTTAAAGTTGTCCAAATGAAGTTCTTAGCAATGCATATTACTAATCAAAAATGAAGTTTTTAATTTTATATATTTTTATTTTATTTTATTATATATTTACGGTAGGAACTGTACAAAATATCTTCATGGAACATGATCTTTACTTAATATCCTAATGATTTTTGGCATAAAAGAAAAATCAATAATTTTGACCCATACAATGTATTGTTGGCTATTGCTACAAATATACGCCAGCGACTTAAGACTGCTTTTGTGCTGCAGGGTCACACACACTCACACACACACACACTCACTCACACAGACACACACACACACACACATATATATATATATATATATATATATATATATATATATATATATATATATATATATATATGAAGAGTTCAGATGCAAAAGCCTCTAAGTGCCGTCTGAAATTTTCTTCTAAAATGAGCATTTTTATCAGACTGCTATATTTATGTTTAATTATTTCACTTTAATTGCATAGAAAAGGACCTATACATTGCCATTAGAATACATTTACATAACCTAAACATAGGAGTCTTATAAAAATGCTTATTTTAGATAAAAATTTCAGACGCCACTTAGGCTTTTGCATCTGAACTATATAATATGTTGTTGTTTGTTTGTTTTTTTAACTCTCTTTCTAGTAACACTGTTGGTGGTCTTTTTTAAAAAATTAGATAAAATATATAGAATTATATTTAAGAAAATTGTGTGTAAAGTATGTTTGTATGTATAGATTTATTGAGTTAAATATTTCTAGAAATATATATAGTTTTTCCAGGAATGCATTTATTTAAAGAAATATTATATATATAGAGAGAGAGAGATTTTTTTTTTGAAAATTGGAATTTTCAATAAAATATATTATACATATTTTATTTATTATTTAGTGTCCGCAATGTAAAAACACTCTTAGAGAATAAGAAATAAGAATTTAATTGAAGTGTATAAGTAATTTATCAGTTGTTTATTAATCTCTTTTGCTCTTTATGGTAGGAAAAAGCTGTTTTTCTCCGAGTCCTTGGAGAAGCAGTGAACTGTCAGGTTCAGACTGCAGCGTTCAGTGTGAGTCAATTAGAATCGGATTAGATGTTGATACGTGTCGCAGACTGAAGGAGTGAAGCTCGTTTATGTGGGAATGTGAGACACGAGCAATTAAATCTCACCTCAGAGACACTGAGAACAGACAGACAGACAGAGATCACCGACATCTGCCTTATGAAAATATTATCTCACTGTGTTCGGAGTTTTGTGTGGTGATCTCATGTGCAATTACTTTACATTAATATAATGCATATATTTATACTGACTGACTGCTTAGTATCATACTTGATTATGAGATGCACATCTGACTGGGTTATAATGTCATTACACTGCTTTAGCAAAGGGCTAAAGAGATAAATGCTATTGCTTTCTAAGAAATATTCCAGGCGTAATATGTTCTTTTTAAACTTTGTTTATATTAAATTTAAAATAATAGTTTTTTTGCAATCAAATTTGGAAAGTGCTGCAGAACAGTGTTTTTTTAGTATTATTTTTATATTATTATAGTATTTATTAATATTTTAAAGTAGCTTTTAGTTTTATATTTTCAGTTTTACTTTAGTTAGGTATACTTTTAGTTTGAGTTTTAGTATTTTTGTTATGTGCATTTGTCATGTCTTTATTTTTATATATATATATATATATATATATATATATTTATATATAAAATACAATATTTTAAAACGGAAAAAATAAATAGAATAAAATAAATACAAATTGGTAATTGAGATATTTTAATCTCAAAATTCTGACATTTTTCTCAGAGCTTTTTAAATGAATTGTTTTTTATCTTCCATATTTTAGTGCTTCAACATTTGGTTTTCAATTCTTTCATCTGAATTTTTATTTTATTTTTTATTTAATTTTATTTGATCATTATTTCAATTACTAAAAACAATTTCACTGGTGCAGAAATTACAGACTTCACCTTTGTCTGAAATACTAAAGCATGACAGAATGCGTGTGATTTAAAAAATGAAATGCAGCCATTTATTATTATACTGGAATGCATTCACTATATCATTAGCAGTTACATCATCATAATATCATCAGTGCATTCTGACAGGTTGACAGAACTGACATTTTCAACGTAAATGAAGATTAAATGGAGATGGCGATTCAGTGATGCTTTGCTGTACATTTGAGTGTCCAGAGGTCAAATTCATCAATGCTTTCAGCAATAATACACATGACAAACAGCAGCGCTTGCATGAACATACATACACACATATAGAAAAACATGCATATAGATAGTGTTAATGTGTGTTATGAGTACAGACGTTGCACGTTTCCCTGTTTGTAGAGTCTGCTCGGCCTTTACAGCAAATACTAATCATCATATTCATTTTCTCCAAAAAGAGCGTCAATGCATCACGTTTAGTGTGTCTGAGACCCTCAAAGTTTATAAAACACAAATCATGTGTCCTCACAACAGACTCGAGCAGAATCTTTTGGATATACAGTATAAGTTTGTGCGCAAGATGCATGACTTCAAAACGTCTACAGCAAGTCCAGATGTGTGTAAATATCATGCCACAGACTGAGTGTAAGTGTTGTGAAACTGTAGTACATTTTAAACAAAATCTTGTCACAGAGAACACACCGCTTTCACTTTGACCATCTCTATTGACTAGCAAAGGGATTTATGTGTCTGTAAGCAATGCATGTCTGGGTTAAACTTAGAAATGCAAAAGTACTTGGTTCCCTTTATTTCCACACTTGGCACATTTTTAGGGGTCTGAAAGCAGTTTGCAAAACTGGACAGGAATATAATATATACATACTGAATATATAGAATATATATATATATATATATATATACATACTGTATGAAATAATTTATATGTATGCATATATAAAAATGTAATTTTACATATACAGTATATAGAGTGCATGTCTATCACATTATAAATAATATCTAAATAATTATAAATAATATCATACAGTTTATATATGCATATATATATACAAACACACACACACATATACATTTTAATTCTCAGTTCTCGATCAATTAACTTGATTCATTTAAAGCGAATTTGATTCTTTTGAACTCAAGTGTGAAACACCCTATGAAACTGTCAACAGAATTAATGTAGATGTATTTGTGTTTGCCATATCTGGGTTTCTTTCCGATCTATTCTCACGGCTCTGTGACCTTTCACCCTTGAACTCTGTGACCTTTCACCTGTAAAGTGCTGATCATCATGTGTTAGTAATGCACATCTCCAGCACATCAAAGCCTTTGTAAATATAGCCTGTGTGTGTGTGTGTGTGTGTGTGTGTTTGGCAGATGTCTATAACAGATAAAGGTCATGCATTTATTCCCCGTCAGACCTTCACAGAAAGTCCGAGCGGCTTTAATCCAGCTCCTATTGATAGCTATGAACACACGTCTACTGGTCAGATTCTACACTAACTACTCTAGTGTCCTGTAGAAACGGCTTGTTTGTGGTTTTCTTCTGTTGGTCTGTTGATTGGCTGAGAACTCATTGTGTTGGTTGTGTGCCGGTAGCGGGTCGGTCTCGCTCTAGTGCGGACGGGACAGGCCGAGCGCTGCGCTGATGGAGGCCAGAATCAGGACGGCGCTGGCGGCGACCGCTGCGCCGCTGGACCGGTAAACCACACGTCCGTTACGTGGCTGAACGGGTCTGAACGTTCCCACCATCGGGTTCCCATCGTGGAACTTCAGGGTGGAAAAAGCCCGGAGCTGTTTGAAGACACATAATGATCAGAGCTTTATCATGCAGGGTCAAAATGATGACAGTTGATTTTTGGGGTGAGCTGGCCCTTTAAGTGCTCACTTCTGAAATCCTAATAGAGAGTAAAAATCCCATTCAGTTTCTCCATAGATGAACTGATTTTTTTAGCATTTAAAAACAGATCTACTGTGAGCTACAAGGTTGTTATTCGACGGTAGATGCTTTTGTTGAAGCCATCAGTTCGCATTATTTCAACTTATCTTTTAAAGAATTGTTTAAAAGCGGAATTTCTGGTGAAAAACTGCATTGCCCATAATTCTGCAAAATAATACAAATTGAAACAAGCTAATTGTGCCAAAACAACTCTTTAGTGTCTCGTTCTGCACTCAGTACAGTATATATATATATGTATGTATGTGCAGTATACAGTATAATATAGCAATATAAATATATATATATATATATGTATATTGCTATTAACTTCAAATATGTTGTTTACATATCTGAGTTATTATAAACTAAATCTAAAACCATTAAAAAAAATTCTACAAATAAAATAAACATAAACTGATATCGAATATGAAAACATAAACTATTTTATTTCAGCTAGTTGCCAAAGCAACTTTTCTCATTTTCATTTAGTTTAACTTGATGTACTAAAATAACTCAAACTGAAATAAAAATGAATAAAAATATATATAGACATATTAAAAAAACGAATACAAATGACAAACACACAACAAAATTACTAAAAAATGAAAACAAAAAGGATAGCAGAAAAATCTGACAATATTTAAAAAAATATCTAATTTAACATGAATAAAAACTATAATAGTATTTCAATGATACTAAAATAACACTGTTTAACATGACAATCAAATAAAAAATTATGTATATCAACAACTTTGTTAATAATTTTATTATTCACATGCTTCATGGGTTTGTAATGCTTCCATTAAAGATATTAAGTTCACAGTCTTTTATCTTTTTGATCTCTTTTTGTATGATTTTCAAATACTGTTTTGCTTCAAATCAAAGTTTGTTGTGATCCTTCTCATAGCTATGTTCATTCTTGCCCGTTTATTGGGGAAATCTTATCAAAGTGAGAATATATTGAAGATATTTAGTCAATATCCAATGGATGCTGAATAAAATGTAGCATCCCATTCATTGACAACCAAATAAACGTCACCAGCACTATTGTATAATTCACTGCGCTATCTAGATTCTGAAGTTCCATTCAAATAAATGCTAAAATACATGCAATGTGCATAAAATGGTTATTTCAATATAGCTGACTATAATGGCAAGAGATAGCAAAGTAAATGAGTTTAAATACGAGTTCATGTCCAGTTTTTGGTGTTCAGGATAATGGCGTGAAGGCAGCTTCAGTCGCACCTGTTCTCTGTCGAGGGGAATGGGGTTTTCAAACACCGTCCACACCACAGCCTCCGTGCAGCCCGGTGTGGTTAGAGAGCCGTCATACCGGTAATAGTTAGTCATGTTGACTTCAGGCGGAATGAGCTGATTCAGAGAGATCTTACGGAGCGTCGTGTTTCCATCTGCGCAAACAAAAAGAGTCATTCAGACAGCTTTGTTGAACAATGTCTCTTCTAATTAACAAGGCTGTGATCGAAAATACAGTAAAAAATTGTTAAATATTATAATTTATGTGAATATATTGTAAAATGTAATTTATTCCTGTGATGCGCAGCTGTATTTTCAGCATCATTACTCCAGTCTTCAGTGTCACATGATCTTCAGAAATCATTCTAATATACTGATTTGCTGCTCAAGAAACATTTCTGATTATTATCAATGTTGTGCTGCACAATATTTTGGTGGAAACCGTCATGCAATTTATTTTTCAGAAGAACAGCATTTATTTGAAATCATAACACTATAAATGTCTTTACTGTCAATTTAATGCATCCTTGCTCAATAAAAGCATTTGTGTCTTTCTTTCAAAAACATTAAAAAAATCTTACTGATCCCACACTTTTAAACGATAGTGGATTTTCTAGAACTGCATAAAATTATCTCCAGAAATTTCTAGAAATGCATAAAGTTTTCTTTTCATGTTATCATTAGCTTTATTTGAAAACATCCAGAATATTATCTTAATATTAAGTTTTTTGTGTAGATTTCAGGATTTATTTTTTAATTAAAATTAATTTTACTTTTTTTTTTTTTAGGCAAGACAATAATGTGTTTTTTAATTACAATTATTTAAAAAAAAATCTAATTAAAAGTGTGTAATTTCGTTGCTAGAAACAGCACTAAGCGGAACAAAATAATGACAAAAAAAGATAACAATTGTTTCCAGATAGTCCTATTGTCTCTCAAACTCACGTCACTGGTTGAGTCATAATCTGGCATATATCGTGTCGCTCAAACAAACAGATCAATGTTATGAAAGTATCAGTTTTTCACTCTTCAGGAAGTCAAGCTATGACCATTGTCTGAATGACACGATTAAACTGAAACAGCACAAGCTAGTTGAACACTGAATAAATGACGCACTTCACTCTTAAAGGAATATTCCAGCATATATTCATCTTGATCAGCATGCTTTTGATTAATGCAGACAATGCATTCACAAGTAAAAGAATCAGAGCACCATCAATAGATGTTTAAAATATAAAGGTATCAGAAATGCACAAGTCAAAATGATTGTCTGTGTTGATCAACAGCATGTCACATATGGAATATCCCTGTAATATTGCAGAAGCGCTTGTTCAGATTGAGGTTGCTTTCTTACTTGTATTCTGGATGCTGCGCAGGCCGTGTGTGAATAGATCATACTTTCTGTTAGAGCTGCTCGACTCCTGAAAGTTTGAAGCAATGTGGATTTTTCATTGTACAAATTCAAAATCATCTCTGAGCAAACTAAACATACTCATATTTCTTGATTTTAAAGCACATGCACATTTCAAACCTCGTAGAAGAACCCCAGCACCGCGATTCCTGAAGGATCTCTGAGTGCATCTTCAAGTCTGTTGTATCTTTGTTTCATGTGCACAATATGCAGCTGGTGCGAGAGTAATACACATAATAATACGGATTAAAATTAAAAATATATATAAATAAAAACTCTAGCAAAACAGTGTTTTTGCAATCAGCAGCACAAAAATAGGAATAAACGAGTATTGGATTTAATTCAGTGAATCTGATGCAGGCAGGTGTTATTCACTGATATGGTGTTGGTCGCACCTCCATAGGATACTGCTCTCCATCGACGGTGTGTTCAGATCCAGGACCTCCGTTAGTGCCCCAGTGGAGGTGAAACTGCACGGCCTTGTACGTTTCTCCCAGGTTTCCTCCAGACACTGTGGCTGTGATGGGTATACTGACCTGAACTGATGTGGAAAACACAACATTACAGTCCAGCGTCACACAGACCAGTTTGTTTCTTCATCAGATTTGGAGAAATGTAGCATTGCATCAGTGTCTCAACAATGGATGCTCTGCAGTGAATGGGTGCCGTCAGAATGAGAGTCCAAACAGCTGATAAAAACATCACAATAATCCACAGCACTCCAGTCCATCAGTTAACGTCTTGAGAAAACAAAAGAAACAAATCCATCATTAAGGTGTTTTTAACTTTAAACAGTTGTTTCCAGCTAAATTACGAGTCGTTAATCCAAAATAAAACAGTGTTTTTATGGATTATGGACTCGTATTTTAGCAAGAGGCAACACTTTGAAGCTAAAAACGTATTAATGCTGGATTTGTTTCAGCTTTTGTCTTCTCCAGATGTTAACTGATGGACTGGAGTGGTGTGGATTATTGTGATGTTTTTATCAGCTGTTTGGACTCTCATTCTGACGGCACCCATTCACTGCAGAGCATCCATTGCTGAGACACTGATGCAATGCTGCATTTCTCCAAATCTGATAAAGAAACAAACTATATTTGCACAACCAAAATAGAGATCATAGAAACTGCTCAGTCAAAAACACTGAATGAGCTCACCAAAGCAGAACAAAACAGACATGCTCTTCATCAGACTAGATTAGTTTTGATTCTCGTCTTCAGCTGCTGTTCTTGTCCAGTTTGCAGTCTTACCCGAGTGGCCGTTGTTCTTCATGGTGCTGTCGAATACGGTCTGGTAGCCGGTGAATTTGAAAGGCGTCAGCCGCTCGTCCAGCTTGGTTTTCTTCGTCACTATGTTGATTGGTGACTGTCTGTTCTTCCCACAGTCTGCACTGACTTCACTCCATCGGTCTGGTCCTTAGAGCAACATGGAGAAGTAACGTTAGATTTAGTTTATATGCGTCTTAGATAGTTGAGTGATGTGATGAAACAAAAAATGCACATAGAGGCTCAACTTACCTTTACAGTGAGATTCACAGCTCACTTGTGTCTGGTAGCACCAGTCTGTGTGAGTATAAAAGATGAGTTAGTAAACTGAAATACTTTATTTAGATGACTGGGAATAATTACGAATTTTTTTTATGTTTTTGCAAGGAGACTCTTCTGCTCACCAAGGCTGTAGTTATTTGATATAAAAAAATACAGTAGTTATAAAAAATACAGTAAAATTGTGAAATATTATTACAATTTAAAATGACTGTTTTCTATGTGAATATCTATTAAAATGTAATTTATTGCTGTGATGCGCAGCTGTATTTTCAGCATCATTACTCCAGTCTTCAGTGTCACATATCTTCAGAAATCATTCTAATATGCTGCTCAAGAAACATTTCTGATTATTATCAATGTTGAAAACAGTTGTGCTGCTTCATATTTTAGTAGAAACTGTGATAGACTACCACAAGTTTGGAGTAAGAAAAAGAAATTCATACTTTTATTCAGAAAAACAAACACATTAAATTGTTTAAAAGGGACAGTTATTACTTCTAAAATGTTAGAAAATGTTTCTATTTTCAACACTGAATATGTGTTTCCTATTATTATCAATAATTAAACACCAATAATAAATGATAGTAATTAAACACCAAATCAGCATGTTAGAATGATTTCTGGAGGATCATGTGACACTGAAGACATCACAGGAATAAATGACATTTTAACAGATATTCACATAGAAAACAGTTTTTTTAATTGCAATAATATTTCACAATTTTACTGTATTTTTTATCAAATAAATTCACCCTTGGTGAGCAGAAGAGGCTTCTTTCAAAAACATAAAAAATTGTAATCATTCCAAACGTTTGACCGCTAGTGTATTAAACAAGTTATTAATTGTAATGACTTCATTCCATTGACTCGTCCGACAGGAAAACCTCTCCCTGCCGCTCACAATGAGCACAGGCTATATTGAATTGTTATGAGAATTGTTGATGATGACTAAACTATCTTCATATTCTTAACAGAAGTAACTAACGGGATGTTTTGAAGTCTCTCAGGCAACTTCTCAAGAAGTAACTCAGTCATCATGACTGGATTTCGTGACCCTGGGTCTCCTTTTCAGATCCTGTTATTTTAGGAATTAAAGAGAAATGTCACTGATGACCCAAATGTGACCCTGGAGCACAAAACCAGTCATAAGGGTTAATTTTTTGAAATTGAGATTTATACATTATCTGAAAGCTGAATAAATCAGCTTTCCATTGATGTATGGTTTGTTAGGATAGGACAATATTTGGCTGAGATACAACTATTTGTAAATCTGGAATCTGAGGGTGCAAAAAAAATCTAAATATTGAGAAAATCATCTTTAAAGTTGTCCAAATGAAGTTCTTAGCAATGCATATTACTAATCAAAAATTACGTTTTGATATATTTACAGTAGGAAATTTACAAAATATCTTCATAGAACGTGATCTTTACTTAATATCCTAATGATTTTTGGCATTAAAGAAAAATCTATAATTTTGACCCATACAATGTATTGTTGGCTATTGCTACAAATATACCCCAGCGACTTAAGACTGCTTTTGTGCTCCAGGGTCACATTTGTTATTGCTTGGAAATTGCACTCGGTTCTTTTTTGTTTTGCATTTGAGTCTTAGATGTTTCACCTAAAAAAAAAAAAGTCACAAATGATTTGATTATTGTCATATAATAAGAGTATAGAGTTGTAAAATGAACGCGGAGCAGCTTAGATCATTTTATGAGAGTTCATATTGAGATCTTTGACTTTTAATTGCAGACGTTGCTGCACATTTGAGACATTGCTGAGATCAAAAATGACTGGATATGAAGTTGGTCAGACCTCTTTAAAGAGAAAGTAAGGTTAAAATACACCTCACACAGTTGAGGAAGGTCATTTCTTGGCTAATGCAAGAGATATTTCTCTTCCGCAAGAAGTTATTCATCCATAAATTGATTTGATGACCTTTCATTGAGCTCATATGATCTTGTATTGACACTGATGGCAAAATATTTATTAAAGGAAAGATATAATGAACTAGATAATGATCATATTTAATAGATCTGACTGTTAAGTGTGCAGTAAAAACATTTTATTTTTAAATGTCCATTTTTAATCAGAATATATTGCATGTATTGCAACATATATTGCAATACAATGCATGTTCACATCCATTAAACATTAATGACTTATATAGAATAAAAGAGAATTGTGCCCCTCCCCCCAATAAAAAAAAAAAATAATAAGATTAATGTATTAATGCACATAAAATTTCCATGCATTTGCATTACACAGTTTTAACATAAACTAATAAACGTAATGTGATGCACATTTTCATTTTCATTTCAATCATGCATAAATAAAAGTAGTCGGATTTCTATAATAATACTAATACATTGAATAGGTTTTAAATGCATATTTTCAATAAATACAATTAGTTTCAACCCTCATACATTGTTAATACTTTTTAACCTAATGATACATTTAATTGTTTTCTCAACAAACAGATTCTATGCTGATGCTGATTCTAAGCTATTTGAATTAATGCATTTTGAAAATATGATAATTTAAATAAAATTAAATAGATGCAAATATTTAATGATAAATTATGGCATGATTTTTTGCCATGCATGACTGAGAAATATGCATCACGTTAAGTTTATTAGCTTGTTTGTGTTAAAACTTTGGATGGACATTTTATCAAGCTTTTTTTGAGTTTTGAGTTTGATTAATTTCTCTATAGAAGTGCATTAGTATTTCATTGCTTAGATTGACCTCATCAAGCTCAAAAGTTCACGGCTTTGGCATCAAACTTGTTTTTAGTCACTTCAGTGTCAATCAAATTGATCATTTCATGTTTATTAAACTCTTCCCGATTGTTCACTTGTTTTGTTTTGTTCCCTCACAAACAAAGTATTGTTCCCACGTCTCCATCATTAGCTGTTATTCTCTGCCATTCAAATGCCTCTAATACACAGGAATTGCGTTTC
Organism: Sinocyclocheilus anshuiensis; assembly: GCF_001515605.1. Taxonomy (NCBI): domain Eukaryota; kingdom Metazoa; phylum Chordata; class Actinopteri; order Cypriniformes; family Cyprinidae; genus Sinocyclocheilus; species Sinocyclocheilus anshuiensis. The sequence continues at coordinate 14,468 of NW_015536478.1, forward strand.
TATTGTTTATTAGCTGGACAGACACGAGTCGAGGGTCCGGCGCTCTATCTGTCTCCGCTATCTCATATAGACGACTCTTATTTTATTAATCTTTCACAATGGAGACGCATGTCTCCACCTCACAAATATTTTGACCCTATCTCTGAAATCCAATATTTATGAAAAACACGCACGCCATTGAAACGAATGGGTCGGGTCGCCTCGTTGTGTTATTTCTAAGTTCAGTCCCACACATGGAAGGCCGGCCGGTGGAAGTGAACGTTTTGCAGAGGAAGTGCCAGAGAAATGGCACAGCGGGCAGGTCTTTAGACCTCATCTGCGATGCCGTTTCCTTCTGCGGGCACATGATAATCGGCCTCACAAAGAATGGCATCCTCGCTCCACCTGACGCAGACCTGCCGTCTCCAGAGCCAGATGAAAACCCCAGGTTCTCCCCATGAGCCGTCTGGAGTACAAAGCCAGGAACGCCAGGGACGTGTGAACCGGCCATCCTTCCTCACCCAGAACCTGTTTATCATCTCCCATTGTGTGCTGCCTGTACCCAGAATGCACTTGATCTCATTCCCTCACAGAAGTCTCTAGGATGACCATAATAAGTGCAACAGTCACTTCCAGATATAAAAACTTGAGAACATATTATTTGTATAGCAACCGTTTCTGCCCCTCCCCAACCAACTAGAAACAGACTGCCTAAGAAGAGATTAAATCAAAGGTTCGATCAATATTGAATGTATGTATGCATGAATGAATAAATAAATGCATTTGATTTTTTTCAGTCTTTTTATTTATTTTTTTTACATTTTATTATTATTTTTTTAATTATTATTTTTATTTTATTTTTTATTCTTAAGAACTACCAACCAGAATCAGACTGCTTTAGAAAATAAATAAAATGCTTTATTATTTTTTTATTTTATTCCTTTTATTATTTTTATTCTCAACAACAAATGTTTTTTTCCCCTCAAGAACTACCAAGCAGAAACAGACTGCCTTAGAAGATATTAAACAAAAGAAGATATTAAAACAATCAATCAATAAATGTTTTTATTTTTTATTTTTTTATTTTATTTTATTTTTTATTCTTCTTTTTATTTATTTTTATTCTCAAGAACAAATGTTTTTGTTCTCAGGGAACTATACCAACCACAAACAGACCGCCTTAGGAGGTATGAAATAAAACGTTACACTAAATAAACAAACAAACAAATAAAAATATTAAAAAAAAATTTTTTTTGATTATTCAACAACAAATGTTATTTGTAAAGAGACTATGCTTTTTACCATTTCAGTCTCTCCCCAACCAACCCAAAACAGACGATATTAAATAAAAGGTTACAATCAATAAAAATGTATAAATAAATAAATAATTGGGAAATATATTTTTAAAGATAACTTATAACCAGTTTTGGGGGTAACGCATTACAAGTAACGTGAGTTACGTAATCAGATTACTTTTTTCAAGTAACTAGTAAAGTAACGCATTACTTTTTAATTTACAAGAAAATATCTGAAAATATTATTAAATTATTAAAATATCTGTATTATGTAACCTATTTAATTATTGCAGAGCTGCAATAATTAAATAGGTTAAATAATACAAATATCCTTTATGTATTTAATCCCATTTTATTAACCAATTTGCTGCTGACCTTCGATGATCCAATTCAACAGTACTAATAAGCAAAAATTACACACGATAAGCTAACATTTCTTCTTTTTTATTGCTGAAGAGCGTTGAACTTTATTCTTCTGTGTTCTACTGTACAGACGTGAATTTACATTTCCTTCAGCTTGAGGCTTTTGGTGTGAAAGGGCTTTTACATTTGCCAAAAATATAACTTTTTATATTAAAAGCAAACAAGCAAGCCCAGCCCAGATTTAAAAAGTAACGTAATGCATTACTTTCAATAAAAAGTAACTAAGTAACGTAATTAGTTACTTTTTTTAGGAAGTAACGCAATATTGTAATGCATTACTTTTAAAAGTAACTTTCCCCAACACTGCTTATAACCTACTTTTAGATCCGAGTTTGTTAATCGATAGTATATGCTTTTTGTTGAGCCTGCATTATTTCAACTGTTTTTTAAAATAATCGTTTAACAGCTGAATCTGTGATGAAAAACAACATTGCTCATAATTCTGCACACAAAATTCCACCAATCAGAGAGTCACGGCGAGGAAATCGTGTCAAAAGAGCTCCGCCCACTCCGCAAATGACAAAATCAAGTCTCACTAAACTGTCAAAGTATTTCTGTATATATGCATAAACTTAAAATATATTGTTTCTATTGACATAATCAACAACTTAAATAAATAGATTAGTAGTTCTCCATTTGATGATGTCATCTGCAATGCTTCATGTGATTGGAGAGTTTTTCCCTCATTGGAGTTAAGTTCCCAGTCTTGTATCTTTGTTTTGTTTTTTGTACACTTTTCAAATACCTTTTTGCTTCAAATCAGAGTTTGTGTTGTTGCGATTCTGCTTGTAGCTGGTTTGTTTGCCTCGTGGCTTATAATGCTTAAATAGAGACTTGTTGAAAATCCCTATGGGAAAAATGAATGGAAAAAATACTTACAGCAGCAATGTTGCTGAAAAAGTGAATGGCACTAGTGCAAACATTCATGCTTAATTACTTCTGACCATAATAAACACATTTCTCAATGCATACTGTAAATGTGGATGAGAGATTGTGTCTGCTGATCAACAAGAAGTAGTTTGGCATTGATGAGCAGGTGTTATGAAGGTATTTATTGGTCTCGGCTATCATTAACCGCGTCGAGTCCGGAGCGCACGTCAGCAGAGAACAATACCTGCCTGTTCGCTGATATGAATTCACAAACAGCCTTTGATCTTTAGAGCTGCGCGAGAAACAAAGTGAGTGTCACAGTGGGTCACAGTAATATCTCAAAGAGCCAAAGACGCAACACTGCAGATGAACAACGACACAAAAGACAAAGCAAAGAAAATATGGTTTCATGCATGCAAACCAAAACAAATCCATCACTGTGTGTACGATATATATATATATCATGTGAACACGGAAATCTGCTTAGACACCTTAACCTGATTTAGACAGCAAGGCATTCTGGCATTTTGACAGAACATGCAAACTGCATATTATTTATGTTTTTTGTAAATGTATGCTGTTTGATATTCTACACAACATGACTGCATTTAGGCTGCGGTTTAACACGTTTGCTAAAGTTTACCTTATATTTATTGCTTTTCACATATTCTCTTCCAAAACCGAGTGAGCTGCACAATGTAAAATAGGAATAAATAACACTACTTTGTTTTGTCAGTTTGGTTTGTTCAGTAGATGCCTCATTCAACCAATAAATACATCAAGGCAAGGCAAATTTCCCATTAGTAACAATTGCTGCAATGCATGCAACTCACAAACGCTAAACATTTCAGCAATATTGTTACATTTTCAATTCTTTCTGTGTTTGACTTGCTGGGACAACATTTGGAGGAAGTTCTCTTGGTCTTACATGGGTTTGTAAAGGTAGGGTAGACAACGATTTCGTAGAGTCTAGCAATAGCAAGCTAGCTTTGAAAGCATAAGATCCCTCCCTGCCTGCAAATCGCTCTCCAAAGCCACGCCTCATCCAAAACACATGACCGCACACAGACAGAGCAGAGACATCAGCGACAAGATGAGAGACAGTGTCAATGCTGTCAGATTACCTCATGCCTCATTCACTGGTGAGAAAACATTTCGGTACAAATCACATGATATTACAGTAATAACGCCTTACATTCTCACTCGGTCCTGCAATCAATAATGCAGTGGAACACGGTGATGATGATGTATGCAAATATATACATCGACAGGACAGCCTATCGTAGCCCTTGAACTGTGGGATATGATTAGATGAACATTTTATGGTCCTACGCCTTCCACAGACAATATAAATACATATAAATACACTTAGGCCATCAAATGACATCAAAGTACCGCGAGAGCTAGAGAGAGCAGAGCAGACGGCTCCATGCTTTCGAATCTCTCTCGCGGTACTTTGATGTCATACAACGATCGATCGGCGCAGAGCAAACACCTGGTTATTTTAGGCAATTTAGAAATCCTGTGCAGAATGTGTCCCCGGGAAGGAGCACGTCTGGTTACCTTAATGTGAAGGGACTTTCAACCAGCATAACAAAAAATGTTTTTGAACCAAATCACCTACCCTGCCTTTAAGTAGATTCATGTCATTCACATTTCTTTGTATTTATGAACTGTAAACGTCAAAATATGTATTTTTTATTTAAAAAAATAAATACATCTTATTTTATTTTATTTTTGCAGTGCACCATAGGCAACATTTAAGGCATCTTAAGCTTACTTGTGCTGTCTAATAAGAAAACCTATATACTAAGGCAGGATGGTATGTATCCTTTCTGGTTAAAACAATCCCAAAATGTACTTAGATTCATGCATTTGAGAGAAATTAGAAATGCACTGTGCATTTTATTTTATATTGCACTGGAAACTAGCAATAAAAATCGCTTCACTTTACCTCAATATTTACAGTATGTGAGATTTTTTTTAAATTGTAAAGCATTTGTTGTGTCAATCATGCACTTTACATGAGGAATAATTATTTGTAGACAGTTTCAAATTAGTCACTTTTTATTTTGGTTAAGAAGCAGCACTAAGAAGGAAGCTGCCTATGTAGACGGCGAGATTTGCAGTGTTGCATTCTGTACAGTTTCTTTCTTTCTTTATTAGGTTGAGCCAATATTTCAGCATGTCATTATGCAGTTCTTCTGCATGTAAATATTCCCACTGGCTTCATTAGTACCATTTAAGGTGCCATTTATAAACCATATTGACATTTATTGACCTTTAATTTAGACGGCTGCCATTTAGCAGATGCTTTAATTAAAAGTCATTTACAGTTGACTTCACCTCAGGTTACTCCAGAGAGACTGAAGCCGTGATACAGTAAGTGTGTTGATCAAGAGCACAATGAATCAACAATGAAGCTGCAGAGCTTTCTTTAACCTCTTGTCTGCTTGACTAATAAATAATCAGTTATTAATGCTGATATGAAGATTACAGTCATTGTTTGTTTGTTCTATACAGAAGCACTTGAACACGCATCTAAAGTGGCTCTTAAATAGAGACATACAGACTTTTGTGGACATTTTGTTGACATACAGCTAACCTAGAAAGTATATTTGGATGCTTAAGTCACACTTAAAAATGTCGGAATGTCATTGCATTAGAAATGATATCCATCAAATCTTTTCTGTTCGCTAACGTCATCCTTTTCAAAGTTTTAATCACATTAACTAACTATCAACAAACAAAGTCACTGAATACCGACTGTCCTCATTTTCAACACTCCATCTATTGTTTTAGCATTTCAAAGTGAACAAACTTCCTTTTGTTGAGTCATTTTTATTTATATAGCGCTTTTCTACAATACACATAATTTCAAAGCAGATACAAAAACTGTGTGTCAATGTTTAAATATCTTTAGATCCTAGAGAGCAGGAAATCTAACATCAAAGCAGCAGATTGTGTTTTAATGTCTTTAAGCTAGAATCATGTATGTCGATTATTTACAATAACTGACACTTGCTTTGATATTTCGTAATCTACAACCGAGACGTTTTTAAGTGTGACTTAACTGTCTAAATAAGTTTTGGCACCGCTGGAATTAATCTGTCAATCATCAAAATGTATGTCGTTATTTTTGTAGGCTTCAACAGGCTTGTCAAACGTTTCAATAACCAAAAAATAAACGCTCGTGAACAGAAATCGCCTTCGTCTGTCAAGGTAACCATAGTAACAGTGCGCTGCCCGCCACTTCGCGTCGCATAAATAAATAAAAAAAAGAAGCATAAATAGGCTACTGTAATTATTTATCACTTTATTGTTCATTTAGCTGTCCAAATTGTTACTAATTTTGTACGTTTCAACTAGCTTTTCAAACACTTCAGTAAGAGAACCCGTATTTACACTCGGCGCGCCGGTAAATAGTCAGAAATCGCTTTCGTGGTAACCATAGCAACAGTATGCTGCTCGAGAACTTTGCGTCTGAAAATCTATTCAAATAGGCTTACTGTAATTATTTATCCCTTTATTGTTCATTTAGCTAAATTGTTACTACTTTTGTACGTTTAAACTAGCTTTTCAAACACTTCAATAAGAGAACCTGTATTTACACTCGGCGCGCGGTAAATAGTCAGAAATTGCTTTCGTGGTAACCATAGCAACAGTATGCTGCTCGAGAACTTTGCGTCTGAAAATCTATTCAAATAGGCTTACTGTAATTATTTATCCCTTTATTGTTCATTTAGCTAAATTGTTACTACTTTTTTACGTTTCAACTAGCTTTTCAAACATTAAACAAGAGAACCCGCATTTACACTCGGCGTGCGGTAAATAGTCAGAAATTGCTTTCGTGGTAACCATAGCAACAGTATGCTGCTCGAGAACTTTGCGTCTGAAAATCTATTCAAATAGGCTTTCTATAATTATTTATCCCTTTATTGTTCATTTAGCTAAATTGTTACTACTTTTGTACGTATCAACTAACTTTTCAAACACTTCAATAAGAGAACCCGTATTTACACTCGGCGCGCAGTAAATAGTCAGAAATCGCTTTCGTGGTAACCATAGCAACAGTATGCTGCTCGAGAACTTTGCGTCTGAAATTCGATTCAAATAGCGTTAAGCCTACTGTAATTATTTATCCCTTTATTGTTTTTCATACTTATAAATAACAACAAAACCTGACAAATTCAACCCGCCTATTTTCATCTAGCGGTAGCCTAAATAGACCCTCACAAACAGAAATGTTCCTCTTTTTTGGAGGTAACCATAGCAACAGAGCGCTGCTCGAGAACTTTGCTTCTGAAAACCAAATAATTCTTTATCACTCAAGTGTTCATTAATATACTACATATCACAAAAAGGTGAAAGGTCTTTAAGATGACGTTTGGTTTACGGTACAAAGGGCGCCAAAGGACAAATTCGACGAACTTGAACGGATCAGGCACGGAACATTTGTCTAGCAAGTCTTGGAGCAGTTGGCAGACTGAGTACAGGTGCAGCTCTAGTCATGAATGATGCCGCTTCAGAGCTTCATCGACCGCGTTACGCTGGCAAACACTGGATTTTAGGAGCTCGTTCTATATAAGGAACAGCAACGGACCGAGTGTCCTTGAGCAGAAAGAAAGATGCTCCTTCCTCCAGAAAATGAGGCAGCGCGCAAGATTGAGTTTTTTAAGGGGGTTCGAGGTTCGTGCGTCAGATGACATTAATTAGATTAATAACTCTCTGACAGTCTGCCTAGGTAAGCTAACATTATTTTTGCGACTTACAAAAGATTCATAAATAGCCTACAAAAACGTGTTTTGAGTTTAATTAATTTATCATCTTTATTTTGTGTTCTGAGTAAAATTGTGTTTATCGGTCATTAGCTCTGCATAGTCAAAACTGTAATAAAGATGTTTTTCCATTGTGTAGGCTACTTTTGAAAAGCTTAAAACTTGCTGAAACGTTAAAATGTTATATCAGAGTGTTTTGTGCATTAAATAAAAAGACTTTTTGTTCTAGAAAAGTTTGTAAATAGAACTGTTTGAGAATATATGTACATTTCTAGTATGCTCTGTTCACCTTTAAATGATGCACATTAGCTATTAATGAATACTAATACATTTGATATAGATCTGAGTTCATTCAGTAAGTTTAATCTGATCAGTGCAAAATGTCCTTATTGATATATGATCAAATTGATGTTACCTGCAAAGCGCTGTAGATTTGTAGAGTTTGAAGCACCACATATATGAAGCAGCACTGCAGCAGCAGCATCATTGAGTAAAGCTAGATCATGAATGTGCTGGACTCACCTGCACCGCTGCACGAATGCAGAATCAGTGGCAGAAGATAAGCTGAAAGCAGACACCGCATTGTGAAAGTCCTGTGACTCCAGCAATGAGACTCGACCAAATGTGACCCTTTGAGAGTGTGATTGTCTCTTATATAGTAATATATCTATCAATGGACAGGATGGAGTCTGCTGGCCCCTCCCATCACATTCCTCAATAACCAGAGCATCATCACACCCGTCTTATCTTTACCACGTTATGTATGAAATATGCTCATTATTCTTACTCACATCTATCTATCTATCTATAGATCTATCTATCTAAAAGTCATTTTAATGGTCAGATCTGATAAATGCCAGTACAATGACAAAAAACTCCTCACCTAACGATAATACATACTATTATTAGTACACTCTAAAAATGCTGGGTAAAATAGGGACAAACCCAGTAATTGGGTTATTTTGACCCAGCGGTTGGGTTACTACCCAGAAGGTTGGGTTAAACATTTAACCCAACCGCTGGGTCAAAACAACCCAATTGCTGTGTTTGTCCCTATTTTACCCAGCACTGGGTTGTATTTAACCCAGCATTTTTTAGAGCGTAGAAAGATGCTTTTCCCCCCAAATCAACTTACAGTTTAGATCAACCTACAAGGCTACATTTATAGAAAATCCAACTGTGCATGGCAGCATATGACCAAAATAAGCCTTGCCCAATCACAGGTCATCTTATTCAAACTTTGTATGTTTATTATTGATTGTTTTTCCAAGTTGTAATTCCATGAATCAAAGCATGATTGGATGATTCCAGGTGAAATCCTTAATAATGATCCCTTCAGTATTTTTGTTCCAGCATGTAGGCCTATTTCAGGGAAATTTATGGTTAGTAGCCTAAATGAGGAAAATTCTGTCAGGAAGTGTTGAATTAGGCTTTTGTTATTGTTATATTTTTGTTGCCTCCCATTTTAACACATATTTAATATTCCGTAATCTTACTGTGCTGTAAGTTGTAAACATATTTCTGTTACTCATACACTTTATAATGTGTATATGGGCGATTAGTATCTTGTATAAAGTTACCTGAGTAAACACCTGCTTTATCCACAACAGAAATATGCAGTTATGAATATTGAGCAGCTGAGCGCAAAACAGTCATTAATGTGAGTTTGGTGACATCTAATGGCCGGTTTAAAACTGTTCGACTCAAAACGGTTCAAAGCCTATTAATGATAATTATACAGCAGTAGGCCTACTACTACTAATACAGGTATTAATGCATTTATTTGTTTATTTACTACTTTTCAGCACAACGTTCGAGTATTTTTGAATTGTTATATTAGACAGCAACTTGTCTTTGAAAATCATATTTCCCATGTTACAAAAACAGCATTCTTCCATCTTAGAAACATTGCCAAGTTACGAAACATGATACCTGTTTCTGATGCAGAAAAGCTAGTTCATGCATTCATGACCTCTAGACTGGACTATTGTAATGCACTGCTAGGTGGTTGTCCTGCATCTTCAATAAACAAGCTACAGGTAGTCCGAAATGCAGCGGCTAGAGTCCTTACCAGGTCAAGAAAATATGATCATATTACCCCAATTTTACAGTCTCTGCACTGGCTACCTATTAAATTCCGTATCAGTTACAAAATATTATTACTTGCCTATAAGGCCCTTAATGGGTTAGCTCCTGCGTACCTAACTAGTCTTCTACCACGCTACAATCCATCACGCTCCCTAAGGTCGCAAAACTCTGGACTTTTGGTAGTACCTAGGATAGCAAAGTCCACTAAAGGAGGTAGAGCTTTTTCGCATTTGGCTCCCAAACTCTGGAATAGCCTTCCTGATAACATTCGGGGTTCAGACACACTCTCCCTGTTTAAATCTAGATTAAAGACACATCTCTTTGGCCAAGCATTCACACAATGTATCTCATGACCTTGTACTGCAGTTATATCTGATCAAATGCACATTATTATTCCTTTATTTGAACACTTTTTTTTTGTTGCATGGTTGAAACAGCAGCTACGCTAATTATGTCTATTTTTTTCTCTGTTTCTGCTGGGATTGACATCCCGTGGTAACTAGGATTTACACAAGCTTCAGTCTGGACCCAGAACACCTGAGAAGAGATGATGCCAACCCCTCAGAGGACCTCAGATGATGCCAACCCTGAAACAACATACAGAACTACCACATTTTCTGTGAAGCTGCTTTGCAACGATTTGTCTTGTGAAAAGTGCTATTCAAATAAACGTGAATTGAATATTTTTATAAGGCTGTCAATTTTCTTCTCAGTGATCTTCAGTAAAAAGTGATTATCACTGCAGGCTGAGATTTGTGATGTTGAACTGGAGGCATTTTCTATTATTTTTTCATTAGTAGTATTATTGGCATTGGCTGTTGGATTATTCCCTTGTTCATTTCTGACTGCGAACCGCTGAACCTTGTACAGTCTGTATGGAGAAACTGAACTACACGGTCAGGGTTGGCAAGTGTCACTCTCACTAGTCTCATTGTAATTTTTGTAATGTTGCAATGTTGTGATTATTCTTTTGATTCATTGTAATAGTATGCCTGACGCGGTTTTTCCTTTTTATAGATGGAGAAAAAAAATCAGTGGTAATTAACATTGTCATTAGAACTTAAGAACTATTCCTTTAAATTCACAGGTAAAGAGATGCATTATTTATTTATTTGTGAATGTATATTTTTGTGTTGTACGTGTTATGTTCTTTATGTAAATCTGTTGTAAAGTGTGGGAAAGGTGCTCTATACATAAAACTGCTAAAGATCAGAGTGCTATTTTTGTTTTAAAACCTGCTTCTTTAGGATGATTTTATTATAGCATATAACTGCAGTATTAAATATATTAAATGTTGACTTTTTGAAAACTCTTAAAGGGGTCATCGGATGCGACATGCACTTTTACAAGTTGTTTGAACTGAAATGTGTGTTGGGCAGTGTACACAACCACCCTATAATGATAAAAATCCACCCAGTGTTTTTTTTTTTAATCTGGTTAAATGTTTTCCCCTTCTTTTCATTAAGACCCTAAAGAATCATATCAACTTGTGGAAAATGGGCATCCGATGACCCCTTTAAATACAACAGGAAAAAAATAACTGCAGCAAAACAAAAATGCTTATGTTAATTTTAGTGTTCAAGCTCCATGCTTGGTATGATTTTGAACAAAATAATAAAGCAACGATGAATAATCTCAACACAGGACACAGATGGCTGATAAAGACATATCTTTTTATTTAACCCATGGGATTGAACTTGTACAGTGCATTTCTTTACAACAATTATTCACTAAGTGACAAATTTTAGCCACTATTACAGACCAAATAACTATATAATATATCACATTTCTGGGTTCCTTTTCAATGCATTTAACTCGAAATGTGTCCTTCATCAACACCACGGAGAAGAAAAATTAAACCCATCAGACAAAATCAAAGCGGTTCTCAGTGTTTTTAACCTCATCGATTCTCAACAAATCATCCTCTGATTGTTAAGCCTCTAGCTATCGTACCATCCAACATGTTAAAGTGAATCCATAAGAAAATCAAACACATGGCACTGTTGAGAGGTTCACCAACATTACAATACACAATCAACGTAGGGCCTGAAGACGCGGACGACGTGAAAAAGAAATCATAGCACTTGTTTTGAACATGTTGAGAACGTGAGTGGACAGCAGCGAAGCGGTCAAACCCTCCAATACAAAAGTCCTTTAAATCGCCACCAGTTTCCAATGATTCACCTGTTTCAGATTGTCATTTTAATTATCGTCGTTGGTTTGTTCAGATGAAGTCATAGAAAAGAAACTAGTACACTAGTATTCTGGATAAAGTAGACGGAGCAGTGCAACATGGCTATAGTTTTACCATAATGTACACAACAACATACAGCATAAATGTTCAGCTTGCTCGGATTTTTTCTTGCTTTTCCTGCTACAAAACACAACCAGCCAGATGAAACATGAATTTAGGAGTGCTTCTGTTTATATATTACTGATATGTTGGAATTTGAGTTTGGCATTTAAAGTCGAGAGTGAAACCATTTCACATTTCAGCGAAAGCGCAGTTTTGACGTGAGTGGCTGAAAAACAAAAACTGCACAAAACTGCCATCAAATCAATGCAAACTGGCAGCTTAAATTCAGTTCCTCCCTCCAGTTTCTGAAAAATCAAAATAAACCAAACAGCCGTACATTCAAGCTCCATATCAGCAGACGAACTGCTGCAGATCTCCCCGTTTTGGTCTCAATCCCCCTCCGTAGTGCACAAAATAATAAGGATACAAAAGTAGAATTTTTCGTTTTTAAATACTGTAGCAGCTTGGTTGGTTTTAAATAGAGAGCCTCTGGATGTGTGTGATGCATACGGGCCGTGTGGTGATTTCCAGACAAAGAAACGTCTCTCTTTGGAACCCAAGGATCCTTTGGGTCCGGTTTCTGTCCTCAACCAGAGAAGCTTGGAGTTCACTTGCAGTGATAAAATCGCCCCTCCGTAGCAAACCGCACTCGTGTTTGGAGTTGATCCGTCCCGTTCCTCGTGTGGATCAGTCTCAGAGCCGATCCGGACTCCAGAGGAGAGAGCTCTAAAAGACTTCTTTCTTGCTCTAAAAGACGGGCGTGTGATTGGACGCCGGTGTGTGTGTGGCGCGCTGTGATTGGCCGTCTCAGCTGGAGGCGGTGGCGATGGCTTTCTTCAGCTGTTGCGAGCGCAGCTCTCGCGTGCGGGACTCCAGCAGCAGGTCGTGGCAGGTGTTGCACACCAGAACCGGGTCGTACAGCTGCTGGTCTGGGATGGGCAGCTTCAGGTGACAGCAGTCCTTACAAAACACGTTCCCACAGTTCCTACGGGAAATCAGGACGGAATCTCAATCATGCATTCAGTCAAATATAAACCAGCCATCCAATATTTGAATACAATTAACCAACAAACTAATACATCACTATCAGCACTATAAACAGTGTCTCGCAAAACTGAATATTAAAAAAAAACTAGAACTATTGAAAAAACTAATGAAAAACGTAAACCGAGGATGCATTTCTAATTTTCTAACATTTCTAAGTTTAAGCTCAAGTTGAAGTATTAAAATATTAAAACAATAAAAATGAATTAAAAATAAAGGTAAATAGAATAAGTAATAAAATAAAAATGACAAAAGCTAAATTAAAATTAAAATACAAAAATAAGTTATAAATAATTTAATAATTAATTAAATTCAGTTAAAAATTAATTTACTACCAATGAATAGAAATAAGAAAAATTAGAAATATTGCCTAAAACTGAAATAAAAAATTAACTAAAGCTTAACAGAAATATTTTTAAAAATGACAAAAGCTAAATTTAAATTAAAATACAAAGATAAAAGTTATAAATAATTTAATGAATTAATTCAGTTAAAATGAATTTACCACCAATGAATAGAAATAAGAAAAATAGAAATATTGCCTAAAACTGAAGTAAAAAATTAACTAAAGCTAAACAGAAATATTTTTTAAAAATGACAAAAGCTAAATTAAAATACAAAAATAAATTAATAATTAAATAATTAAGTTAAAAATGAATTTACTACTAATGAATAGAAATAAGAAAAAATACAAATATTACCTAAAACTGAAATAAAAATTAACTAAAGCTTAACAGAAATATTTTTTAAAATGACAAAAGCACACAAAATTACTCAAATTTAAACTAAATTAAAACTGAAAATATAAATAAAAAAGCTAATTTTAAATATTAATAATGCTGTAATGACACATTAGTAAATCAACAAACTAATCACATTAGTTATAAATCTAATATTCAATCAATAAACCAACAAACTAATCCGTTACATGCACTGCAAATAGTGTTGTTATTTTTAACGGAAAAAAAAACAAAACTCTAATTCGCGAATAATTTTCAGTTAGTTGGCAGTGAAATAAAGCCAACAAAATAAACCTGTAGAAATGTTGCTCTGGCAAATGGCTAAAACTAAACTAAAAATAAAGCAAAATAGAAATATTTAAAAACTGTTAAAATCACAACAATTTTAAAAATGACTACTACCTAAACTAAAATACTAAATTATAATACTATAATAGTGTATAAATAACACTAAATTAACACTGGCTATAAATCAAATATTCTAGAAATCACATATTAACCCTTTAAGCCATGAAGGCATTTTTGCCTCACTGAAGATCATGTTTTTTCTGAGTGACATACACAAAAAGAATGACTCATAACTCGAAGACTGCAGCAAGGAGCGTCAAAAGGTTGGTATCGTTAGATAGAAAAATATGCTGCTGAGAAATAGCTGATAAAAATGTAAGAAAAATTTGAGTGCTCAAGAGAAATTTTTCATATCTGTCTTATTTGACATTCAATATCTCAGGACAGAAATAAGGTAGGAGGAAAATTATTTTTGATTATGTTCCCCAGCATGTTAGCTATATCTGTTTCAAATTTTGTGGTGATAGCATAAAGTATCCAAAAGTTACAGTATTTTGTAACAAAACAGGCATTTTTGTTTAGCTCTCGACTCCCTGAAGGAATTTTAAAAACTGTTGTTTTCTGAGTGCCATACACAAAAATAATGACTCATAACTCCAAGACCGTAGCAAGGAGAGTGTCAAAAGGTAGATATCGTCTGATAGAAAGTTTTCTATATTTTTATGTGAAAAAAAATCTTTGCATTTGAATATTCTTATGTTGAGAAATAGGTGGTAAAATGTAAGAAAAATTTGTGTGGTCAAGGGAAATTTTTCATATTCTTATTTGATGTTCAATATCTCATGAAAAAAATAAGGAGAATAAAATTATGTTTTGGTCATATCACCGTTATTGAAAAAAATTATATTGCGATATATTGTCCAGCCCTAGTTATATGTGAATTAAATTTTGTGGCGATATCATGAAGTAATCAAAAGTTACAGCATTTGGAACCAAGGTAGCCCTTCTCTTAGCCCCTTACAGTTTTGAAACTGTTGTTTTGAATTTGAAGTAAAGCCTCACTCAAGTTTAGCTAAAGCCCCAAACAATTATACTTGTTTTATTCAACTCGATGAGACCTTTCAAATGACATATGACATGACTTATCTGAGCTGTATGATGTTTCTGGCACAAAAACATTTTTCATAAATTATGAAAAAATTTTTGTCTATTTATCCGCAAATAACTCAGCACTGCTTAGGAGTTAATCAAAGTATATTGTGTTATTCCATTCAGGGGTTGCTTAGTGATTTGATTTTGATTTTTTTCGTGCAGGTGGTTAAAGGGTTAATCTATAAATCCAATATACAAACAAAACAAACGCTACTAATTCAATCAAATATTCTATCAATAAAGATTAAAATCAATCACATATTTCAGTTTTTTTTTTTTTATTGATGTTTGTTTAAATCATGTCTGAATTGCCACCGACGAAACGTATAGTAAAATCCAATATACAACCATCAATAACCGGACACTTTGATCGTAAAAACACTGATTACAATTCGATATTTGAATGATCTGTAATAAATCAACTGATGTGAATTCAGTATATTTACTAAACTAACATTTAACGTTATTTAAAGTCTCAGACGGGATTTGGGAATCCCTGAAAAGTCTGAAAATGAAGTGATATTTAACCGATCTGCTCCTGTTTCTCAGGAATCAGACTGGGCCGCACCTGCAGTGATGGCGTCTCTTGGCAATCCAGAACTCACAGTCGCAGTTGAAGCAGTGAGAGGCCATGTGATCCGGCACCCATCTGGTGACCTGTGTCCAGAAACAAGCTAGTTAAACTCTCTAAGCATCATCAGCTGTACTGCGCAGCATCAGAGAGACTGACCTCTGTGTCCTTCCTCTCCACACGGTCCCAGCTGCCCTCGCTCAAGCGGTCCTCGCTGTGACTGGACAGAGAGTCTTCCTCGTCGCTGCCGTCTGACTCCCGCAGACACGTCTGGAGGAACGAGAGAGACGTCAGTGGAGTCACAGACACAAGAATAGAAACACAAATGCATCTCAAAAGGACCAACGACACAGCTGTCCATCAAACATTGCACTGAAACAAGGGTTTAAACGTTGTGTCTGTGCGAAAGCACAGATTCTACCTGTAATAAAATCACAAGCATCACAAGAGACTGGTGATTTTATATGCAAGAGTCAATGAGAGAATTTTTAAAATCAAAATTAAGACATTTTAAGACCTTTATGACTAAAATGCAAAATAATAAGATGTTTTAGTTAAAAAGTTTGGAATAATTACGTTTTTTATTGTGTTTGAAAGAGGTCTCTCGCTTTCAAATGCTGCATTTATGATATACTATCAAAATATTGTACAAAAGTTCATATTGTTAAATATTGCAATTTAAAATAACTGTTTTCTATTTGAATAATGTAATTTATGCCTGTGATGGCAAAGCTATTAATTATATTTTAAAATATATTTAAGTAGAAATAAATTATAAAAATACTTCACGATATGGATGTTTTTACTGTATACTGAGTGTGTGTGTTTTTTTTTTTTTTAATAAATGCAGCCTCGGTGACCAGAAGAGACTTCTTTTAAAAATTGTATTATTCCAAAAAACTAAATTAAATAAATAAATAATAAATAAATATTTTACCTAAATATTACCTTTTAAAAATGTTTTTGAAACTTAACTTTCAGTGCATGTTGTTAATTAATATTATACCATGGTCTGTCTGAATAATCGATTCTGATTGGCTGGCAGGTATGCATTAAAACCGTTTAATGCACAGTTAGTTTCAAATCAGTTTAATCACCATTCTATATTAATGCGCTGCTTTAATTGATCCACACAAACCCACACACAGAGAGAGAGAGATCGGAGATTGTGCTGCACACACACAGAAACTTGTTGTCAACGCTGCCCCATGACTTTTATTAATAAAATAGTCTAGATACTAGATCGCTACATTATATTCCTCAGCAACGATGTGGTAAAATCGCTGTTTTTGAAATAATTAATTGCTTGTAGAGAGACATGCAGACGCAGGTAACGCACACACAACTGTCATCTCTCTCTTTATCTTTCTCTCTTGATCAATCGATAATTAATTGAAATAAATGCTATAATTCATTCAAGTAACTGTGATCTTATTGCACTATTTCATCTCTGTGTATGATTTGAAGCGGGCAGAATGCTAGCGCTAACGTGCCGTAACTGACGAAAATAACAAATTTTTACCCATTCGGTCAAATATTGCGCTGTAAAGAGCAATACTAGTTTTAACTTGTCTATAACTTGGCAAATGACCATGGAATAAGCGGGATAATCAACAGCTAGCCGTGCATTAAAGGATCTTTGCCTCCACGTCGTGCATTTAAAATCCTCTAATGCATGGCAAACCATTGATTATCCCTTAATTGTTCTGTCTTGTAAAGCATACTTACTGACAGTTAAAAGTATTTTACAAAAAAACGCAAGTAAAGCAAATGTGATGTTTAATAAAAAATAATAATAATGGTAACTGTTTAATAAAAATGCTGACACTTAAGAATATTTTGCTAAAAAAAAACTACATTGAAAATATCACCAGGGCAAGTAAGGCAAAATGAACATTTTATAAAAATTTTATATTATTTAATGTTTTATATAAATTATTAAATGCTTTATAAAAACTACTTTGGTTTTTGTTTAATAAAAAATACTGACAACTTAAAATGTTTGCCAGGGCAAGTAAAGCCAATTTAATGTTTCATAAAAACAATACAAATTAATGTTTTATAGAAATGATTTTATGCTTTATAAAAAATATTTTGTGTTTGTTTAATAAATACTGACACTAAAAATGTCACGAGGGCAAGAAATGCAAACTTAATGTTTTATAGAAATAAATCAATCTATTGGTTTATAGAAATTATTGAATGCTTTATAAAAATACGTTGTTGAATAAAAATACTTACAGTTAAGAAATATTTTTAACTGTGGTAAAATATCTATTTAGGAGTCTTAGACCTTTTCCAACGATATAAAGTTTGTCACGGCTTTAAGTCCACAAATTCTATAAAACTGAATGTTGGATTTTTGAAGGACCCACAGTGAGCATGATAAATGTACTGGGAACACAGACTCACAATATCGTCCTCGTAGTCGACGTCGGGTTCGGAGGGCGGCGTGCAGAACTGCTTGCTCTCCAGTTTGAGCTGCAGCTGTCGAACCTGCCGCCTCAACACCTCCACCTCCTGCTTGTAGCTGGCCTCGATCTGCCGCAGCCGCTGCTGCACCGCGTCCACTGCCACCGGCAGGCCGTCGTCGTCCAGGTACGCCGGAGCCGGAGAGCCGCTGGAGGACGGCGAGGAATGGGACGGGAGCAGCTGCCGGAAGGACGGTCCCATTGCTAGCGAAGACGCCGCCGAGGAACAAAGTGCGGCATAGCTGGAGTTCCTCACCGCAGAGAACCAGCCCGACTGGATGGGGCTTCCAGGAGCGCGCAGAGGGTCTCGGCGGCAACACGGCCCGCCGTTAGCGCTTCCGGCTTGGGCACGGAGGAGCTTGTTCGCCAGGCGGCGGCTGTGATAGCTACCATGTTGGATGGCGCCGCCGCAGGCCGACTGGACCAGGCCTTGGACGCTGTCCCATTGGGAGCCTAGCAGCGATAGCTCCGTCAGCTGGCTTTGGGAAATCAAACGGCGGGCTGCTTTGGCGTAGTCGGCGGGTGGTGGTCGTTCTCTGGCGGGAACCAGTTCACCGTTTCGTATCGGGAGGTCAATGGCTTTCCTAGAAGGAGGGATTGCGCTTTGCTCCGTTAGCGTCTCCACTGACGCCTCCATTGGCGCAATGGCTTCAGAGTTCGCAGATCCGCTAGCGTTTTCTACGTGTGCGAAGCCGTTACAAAGAGGAGGTGGATTTGTGTTTTCTGCAGTCCTGATTTCCTGTGGTGAGCTAATTGGGATTTGAGGCGGAGCTTGGTTTGTGACCAGAAGGGGCGGGGCTTGGTCTACCGCTAAGGGGTGGGGCAAAGATGGAAGGGGCTGGGTTGTCAAACAAGGCTCCACCCCTAAATCGTCCTCACGAGATATTGAAGAGCTGGTTTCCTCACACCCCGGCTCAGGCGGGTCCTCGGACGAAGCGGAGCTCTGGATGGCCGCGGGTTGGTTGGACTCCTGGCAGTGCTTGTTCAGGTTGGGGTCACTCGAGGTGCGGGTAAGCGTCACGCCGTTCTCACAAGCAGACACCAAGTTGTCCATCGAGCGTGTTTTGGGGAGCCTGAGGGAATTGAAAAACCGTGTTTACAGTGTGCTTCAGTTCACCACAAGAGGGCAGGAGCTGAACACAAAACATCTCAGTAGAGCACCTCATCATCCTCATTAAAGGGATGATGGCTAGATCTTTATACATGTAAGTATACAAGTGTTTATAAAAAAATGTTAAGTCATTTAAATAAGTTTTATTATTCCATGGTCTGCTTAATTTAGACGTAATGCACGTTTTTTTTTATAGAGTTAACTCCTTGCATTGATCATTTAAATGCGCTGCATTATTTTGCTCATTGCACCCTCCTGTGGCCTCGGGAGACAAGACAAAAGTTTCTTTAAGACCTATTTAATCTGCATATAAAACATTAGAAATTAGATATGTTTAATTGTTATTTTGTGTTTGATTGTTAAAACAAAAATATTTGTTGTTTGTCTCAATAAATTGTGTTAATTTAAAAATACAGTGGTTAAATTTAAACCTTTTTTCTATTGCTCCGTTTTAAAAAAGGTTATAAAAAATGTCAATAATTATCGATGCCGAACGATATGAAACATTATATCGTTGATAAATTTTTTTGCTATATCGCCCAGCCCTAATATATATATATTACAGGATCAGTAGGAAAAAAGTCCTGCAATCTGTAATTTACTGGCAGCAAGTGTGCTGGAATCTGATTGTAGAGAAGGAAATACATCAGGATATTACTTTCAGGAAAGTTGTTTGGAATGTGGCCAAATAAAGATTTAGTGAAGCAATATGTGAGCAAATGTAATTGTGCAGCATTTTTAGCACTGTAATGAAATGAATGGCCACCTGTCGAGGGAGCGCGAGCTGAACTCCTCTCCTCCGGCCGAAGGGCTCAGGTAGATCTCCATGGCATCTTCAGCCGCGGTGCACGGCGAGGACGACGGCAGATACACAGCCGTCCACAGCTGCAGCGCTCGCGTGTGACAGACCGGCTGCAAAACCTGCCGACATCACCACAACAACAACTCAACATCTGCATTAAACCAGAGGTATCACGTAAACAAAACACAATAAATGAGGGGGTGAAAAAATGTAAATTTCTTTTAAACAGGCTTCTCAGTCTTGGAAAACCTTCAAATATCTGTGATTTTTAAAACGGTGATTTCCAATCTGTAAAAGGCACAGAAATGAACAAAATCTTAAAAAGTTATGGAAATTTCTCTGGTAAATATAAACCGTTTTTGTTAATTGGCTAAAATTGCTTTTTTGGAAAAACAAAAATGTTAACCGAGTCTCATGTTGAAAGCTTATAATTAATCAAAAAGTGCATGGATCTTGTTTAAAGTAATTATGTGTTTGTGTTTAGACGTGACACAAATCAATGTCTTAAAATAAATGTAGCATATGTATCATATAGTTAATTAAAACCATTAAAAACATTTCCATTACTTGACATAAAAATATAACGTTTTATTTTATTTCAGCTAGTTGCCAAGGCAAGATTTATCACTTTTGCTTAGTTTAACTTTATGCACTAAAATATGAAATAAAAATTAAAAACTATATAGACATATCAAAAAAGTAACACTGCATTTACTGGGCATTACATAAATAAAGCACAACAAATGAGAAAGTTTAATGCGTCTTTTAAACAGGGTTCTCACAGTCACAGAAAACCTTTAAATATCGGTGAATTTTAAAATAGCCATTTCCAATCTGGAAAAGACTGAGATATTAATAAAATCTTAAAAAGATATGAAATTTTCTATAGTAAATATAAATAGTATTTGTTCAGCTCTAAAACACCTAATTGGCTAAAACCCCTTTTTTAGAGTCTGCAGTTGGAAGCACAATTATTATCAGGATGTGAATGCAGCATAAATCCTCTCTGAACCAATCCAAAGCTGTGTTTTATAGTGTTTTGTGTGTGTTTGTGTTTGGAGGTGTGCTGACCATATCATGGCAGGGGATGTAGAGGAAGTTCTGGAAGTTCTTGTTGCCGTTGCGCAGGAGCGACCAGATGGAGCAGGTGCGTTTATAGACGTTACGGGCCTCGCGCTCTTTCGCGTTATTGCACAGGAACGTACCGTACAGACAGGAGTATGTGTGCTGAACCAGCTTCATCTGGAAATACAATCAGTGTAAAACTGAACAACAACAACAACATCTGGATGAGACCTACAGGTCATATAAACTGAGGATTTGTGACCCTGGAGCACAAAAGCAGTCTTAAATCGCTGGGGTATATTTGTAGCAATAGCCAACAATACATTGTATGGGTCAAAATTATACATTTTTCTTTTATGTCAAAAATCATTAGGATATTAAGTAAAGATCATGTTCAAAATATTGACATTTTATTCTCCAAAAACTTATTTGAAACCTTAAAAGTAGACACTTTACTTACATTTAATGTGCTTTCTATGGACATAAAATCACTTTTGTAAATTTCTTTTGATGCGGACATCTTAACGTCTTTGACCCTATTATAAGAAGTAACGTGTTTACTTTTTAATAAATAGTCTAGATACTAGATCGCTACATTATATTCCTCAGCAACGATGTGGTAAAATCGCTGTTTTTGAAATAATTAATTGCTTGTAGAGAGACATGCAGACGCAGGTAACGCACACACAACTGTCATCTCTCTCTTTATCTTTCTCTCTTGATCAATCGATAATTAATT
Source organism: Sinocyclocheilus anshuiensis (assembly GCF_001515605.1). Taxonomy (NCBI): domain Eukaryota; kingdom Metazoa; phylum Chordata; class Actinopteri; order Cypriniformes; family Cyprinidae; genus Sinocyclocheilus; species Sinocyclocheilus anshuiensis. The sequence continues at coordinate 36,180 of NW_015536478.1, forward strand.
GAAATAAATGCTATAATTCATTCAAGTAACTGTGATCTTATTGCACTATTTCATCTCTGTGTATGATTTGAAGCGGGCAGAATGCTAGCGCTAACGTGCCGTAACTGACGAAAATAACTGTAATTCACTCCGTCTCCACCAGCACCTGAAAACCCTGCCCAGACCCACAGACAGTCAGAGACACGAGGCTAACGAACCAGAGTTAACTAGCGCTCTGACAGGCAAATGCAAGCGAGTCATTTAAACGTGGGGTAAGTGATTTTTCAAAAACGCTTTCGAAAACTGATTCGAATAGCAAAACAAACTTGTAGCCAATCAGCAGTAAGGGGCGTGTCTACTCATGATGTGGAGGAGAGAGCGAGCGCACTTGACGATGAATGAAATGAAATACGCTGTGTTTTCCGCCAACTGGCAACCCGGGGGGCCGAAATACAATTTCATTTCACAAGTTTCACAAACCAAAACAGAGACCGACATTCTGGCACACACACATTTTCAAAGGAGAATAACTGACTGTAGCATTGATAAAAACAATGTTAACTAAGCATGTTTCTTAAATATCTGCAAACATATTATGGTATTTTTATGCTTTAGTAGAGTCAAAAACTTACATAAAGCATATTTTCTAAAGACACATTTACACGGCAAAGCTGGCAGAGAAACTGCATCTGCAGTGGCATTTAGATGAATTTACACTTACACCTGCATAAATAAACTGCCTTTGATACTAGGAAGAGTGTTGCTTTAGTATCACTGATATACTACATTTGCATTTTTGTTGTTATTTTGAATTAGATTTTAGTTTTAGTTTTTGCACTTTAATTTGTTAAAGTTTTAGTATTTTTTTTTGTGTGTTTTTGCCATTTTTTATGTCTATATAGTATTTATTAGGGTTGCAAAGGGGTGGAAAATTTCCTGTAAATTTCCAGAAACTTTCCAAAAGTCCCTGGAATATTCCAAAAAAATCCTGGCATGTTTCCAAAATTTCTGGAATATTTCTGAAATTTACTGGAAATTTTCCACCTTTTTGCAACCCAAGTATTTATTAAATTTTATTTATTAGTTTTAGCATTTATTTAATTTACGTCAGTACTTTTAAGTGTTGCCCTGCCAACAAATTATAAATAAAAATATTTCATTTAACATTTTAATAATTCTATTGTGTTTTTGTCTTTACAAAACGTCTGTAAAGTATCTATTAATTTTTATTTATTTACTTATTTAATAAGCTATATATAAATATTTAATTTCATACATTAGCATTTTTGTGTTTTGCCTTTTTTTAACAAAATATCTGTACAGTACAGTACTAAATGTAGTTTATTTAGCTTGTTATTTTAGTATTTCGACTAAAACTAAATGAAAATGAAAAATGTTGCCCTGACAAGTAGATATTTAAAAAAATATATATTTTTAAATAATTTTAATAGATACTTAAATATAAATAAATAACTAATTATATAGTGAAATACATATAATATTCAAACATATAATATATATTAAATATATTAAAAATAAAGATATAAATGTGACCCTGTCTGTGAAAACCCAGCTAAAGTCATTTTTTGGTGATTTACTGTTTTCTACATAAAATCATCCTTCATAAGGTAAATAACAATCTGTGAAAATGTAACATTGATATCATGTCAAAGATTGAAATCATAGTGAAATTAACAGTTGAAATCAAACTTTGATGCTTGTTATCTCATAATTAGATTTTGAGACTTTAGCCTGGATTTCACAGACAGGGTCACAACTATTTTATTTTAGTTAATGTTTATTTCATTTCAAGTAACCAAAATGTGTTTTTATGGTTTTAGTTTTCATTAACGATACTGACCCTGACTAGATGCTGAGGTGGGTCAGAGCAGGCAGTATTTAGTCTGCTTTTATGCAGCATTCGGATAATTTATGCAGCTTAACACTCGGATGTGTAAAGACACTTTAAAGTTTGAACTGACATTGAACTAAACTGATCCGAATAACGACACTGTCTGCTTTGAAACAATCTGCATTGAGTAAAGTGCTGTATAAATAACTGTGACTTGACTTAAATTAAACATGCATTTAATATTAGTCTCTCTGCATTTGGCAGATGCTTTTATCTTTGCATTCAAGGTGCACGGTTAAGTTCATGTATTCCCTGTGAATCAAACCCATGAGCAAACTAATTCACACGGAGCCGTATGGGTGGTTCCTCTTCTTCACGTTTACCTCTATGGTCCTGTAGAAGGGATCCAGAAGGATCTTTGCGAGGGCCACGATCTGCGGCGTGCGGTCCCAGCCGTCTGAGCAATGCACCAGCACCGGCCTTCCCTCCCGCTCCACCGCAGAGCACACCAGAGACGCGGCCTTCAGCATGACAGACAGGTGCTGCAGCCAACGGGTGCTTTCCAGAGCCGAGAGCCAGCTGGAGAGAGCAGACGCACGAGTCGGGTTACAAACGTCTGAACGCAACATGATAGAGACACTGCATGAGGAGGGAGAGCTGCAAATAACTGCAGATGTTAGATCTGGATCACCAAGCAGAATACATGTGTGAATTTGCTGGAAAATCAGGAAACACTTTACCTGAAACCTTATATATAATGCACTATAAATGCACTTTAATGCATTGTATGATCACATCAATAATTGCAACCACAGTTATAATACATATCTTTTCATCGTTACACCTTTAGGAAGTACAATGCATTAAAACACATGACAAACAACCGATTTCAGATTTCTGCAATTATAATGCATTTTCACTTTGGTTACACTCATTTATGAAAATATATACAATGCATTGCAATGTGCATCATGAATAACTTTTTATACATAAATACATTTTATACATTATACATAAAGGCCTCAAGTAACGCGTTAAAAACAAAAAATACATTTGACTTCTGAAGTCGCTTTTGTAATGTCTACTCAATCATTCACTCATTATATTTGTAATATCTTTGAATTATCTACAAAGGCTTTTCTCAGCTAATTTTGATATGAGATTAATTGTGTCTCAATTCGTCCTATTGCAACAAATTGATTGAGATCTATTGATATTGGCTATTTTAGGAGCTAATAAATATATTACATAAATAATATTCTTTTATTTTTAATATTAATAATATTAAAATATTATTATTATATTATATTATATGTTTATATC
>NW_015536478.1:41316-47301 GCF_001515605.1 Sinocyclocheilus anshuiensis
TGTTCTTATATTTTATATTATAAATATATTTAATATATAAACATAACATTTTTCTTAAATACATACATGCATGTGTATATATTTATACATACATAATTAATATACATAGTATACACGCATATATTATGTAAAGAAAAACTTTTATTTTGAATGCGATTAATCGTTTGACAGCACGCATATATATATATATTGTCAAACGCATGGAGACTGACTTACTTGCCAGGATCCGGGATCTGACTGCAAACGGCTCTGAGTGACTGAAAGCTGTTTCTGATGGAGTGGATATTGGCCATGCCCATAAACATCACCTCACAGTTGGGATAGTACTCTACAAACACAAATAAAGCAGAGACAAACCTGCCTTCAGCCAACAAACCAACAAACAACCAATAATGTCCAACGGCATCCAGAGCTTGAGTATGAGTTCAGCAGCGCTCACCTTCACACTCGCAGCCTCCTCCTTTGGCACGATTCGCCACGGCGGCGGTGTAAGAACGGGCATCCAGAATCAGTAATTTCTGTGCTGCACTGCTGGCATCAGGAGTGGGACAACCCGTCAGAGACGAGTCTGAGGAAAACAGGAGAGTGGGTGTGATTAGAGCAGAATTCTGACATACTGCATACTACACTGCATTTACTGCAGGGCCGGAAATTAATGGGGACTTGGTGTCATCAAAATGAACAAAAATGCCCCCCAAATTCAACATAAGGGGGCATTCTATCACTTCCTCAGCAATGGATGCTCTGCAGTGAATGGGTGCCGTCAGAATGAGAGTCCAAACAGCTGATAAATTGCTGAGCAAGTGATGCAATGATACATTTCTCCAAATCTGATGAAGAAACAAACTCATCTACATCTTAGATGGCCTAAGAGGCCTAAGAATAAAAAAAAAGGAATGGAAAAGCTAATTTCTGACCCTGCTGCATACTACCAAAAATAGTAAGTCACTACACGATATACACAGGTTGTCTAAACAGACATGAACAAAAGTGAAGTGAACCGCTGGTTTGGCACAGATTCAATCGTGATCCAATTATGATATTAAGATGCTCTGCAGTGTCTTGAATCGTGACATCTTCACAAAACCAGCCCTACTGCATACTGCAGAAATCAGTATCAGTGTGCCAGAGATGAGCGACACAACAGAGTCAGACTCGCTTTAATGCGCCGCAAGTGCAGTTATAATTCTTCCGTCTGTCCTGCTGGAAAATCAACGACGGCCGCATGCGGAGGAACTTCTGCCATCACGACCATGACAGCCAATTCACTTACGGCCATTAAGACTTTACAGAGGCCGGCCAAAACCGAGCAGAAGAGTTAAAGATGAGTCTCGACTCAGCAAAAACAGACATGCCTGCATTCAGTGGAACACGTTTAATTAATAAGAGTGATTGCATTAAGTAATGAAACGCAGGATCAATGATTACTGGATCAGAACAGAACCATCCTGCTTTGAATAATTTAATTAACTGCATTTTATGTAGAAGACAAGTGAGGTTTATTCATCCAAAACTCTTTACTGTGAGTGGTTGCGTCCCAAGTCAAAATACAAAGATTATATAAAATAAATGGAAGGTTACTCTGGAAGGTAAATATAAATAATTTAATTTTTAATAATGAAATTGTGTGTGAAATGGTTCCAATTGAAATATTCACATCTTAAATATATAAACATGCTCAGTTTCTGCACTAAAAATGCAAGCCCTGAAAATACAAAACATTAAAATACAATCACTGTTAATGCAATGCATTTTTCAATTAGCTACCTAATACCTATATTATATACAGTGAATTAGTTCCTAATAAAAATTAAAAAAAAAATCCTAATGAAAATAAATAAATTAAAATAAATAGATAAACAAACAAAAATAACTAAATAGAGATATAGATCATTATTGCTAAATAAAATTTCTTACACCGTGAAATAATTTTGGCCATATTGCTCACCACTACTTCTAGTAAAAAACATACAAACTACAAAAAAGAAAGAAAAAAAAAAAGAAAAAAATCCAGATGATTTTTGATTTGATTAGCAATAATCTCTAGTTTGGCTGCTGTGAGGCATTGGAGAAAACATCATCCGCATTATAACCAACCTGACGCTCTTTAAAGGGATAGTTCACCCAAAAAAGAACATATGCTGTTAATGTGCTCATGCTCAGGCCATCTGAGATGTAGATGAACTTGTTTGTTCAGCAGAACAGTAAAGAAGATTTTTAGCTGAAACTGTGGGCCTTGATGATTCATAAAATGCAAGTCAGGCAAGAGTTCATTCATCATAGGATCTGATACAATGCTATTTTGGCTCATTTCCAGCCGGAGTGACTGTCAGGTGAGTTTTGATTGAGTAACTTGTAGATCTCTGAACTGCAAACTAGTTCACAAAAAGAACCGGTTCAAAAGAATATGTTCACGAACTGAACCGTGTGCCTGAGGCTCTGGATTACAGGTAATGTAAATAATGTACAGTTTCTTGCACAGACCAAACAGTTTGCTTCATAAGACCTCGATATATCATCAGGAGGCACGGGGATTCATTTAGTCTTGCCTGTATATGCTTTTTTTGACTCTCAAAGAGACGATAGGCATTAGTGCTGGGCGGTATACCGGTTCATACCGAATATCGGTGTTTATTTTTTTTATGATATGAATTTTTAAAATACCGCAATACCGGTGTATGTCACTTAAACAACGTTCGGAATGCGACACTGTTTGAAACTGGTCCCTTTTCACTGTTGCACTGTGGTGAGGGAACAGCTGTATGTGTTACTAAGCGTGAAAGTTCCGAAACTGAAGCTGTAGAACTAATAGAACGTGATGACACAGAAGAACTCATCCACAATATCCACATTGACCGCCACAAATATCCAGAGCTCCCTGCCATCAGCTCCCGCGTCTCACACACACCAGCGCGACTTTAGCACTAGATTTAGCAACCTTCAGACCCTTTAGCGGCTTTTTTCCATAGAATATTCATACTGACAAACCTAGCGACTTTTTTGGATACACCTTAGCTATGGTTCAGTTGGAAGATTTCGCCAGTGCCCCGCGAACGCGAGGCCTGACTTTCCCGGAGAAGTGTCACCTCTTTCGGCGTCTGTTCTGTGCAGTGAGCGGCAGAGAAACACCGCAGCCGACTCGTCAATAAATGAGTATGAAACCGGTATAATTTTGAAAAATACCGTGATATAAATATTTGGTCATACCGCCCAGCGCTAGTAGGCATTGACCAAGGATCCCGGTTTGAGCTGAAAATCTTCTTTACTGTTCTACTGAAGAAAAACATCACCTACATCTTGGATGACCTGAAAGTGAGTAAATTAACGGCACATTTTCATTTTTGGGTGAACTAATGCATTAACGCATTTCTGCAAAGCATCAGACAGTTTCATCCATTAGAGAAGCGTCTTGATTGGGGGATGTTGGCATCGGCCCTCGACTCATTAGACGGTGCGGTCACGACTGTAATTAGAGTGCATTAACTCTTCAACTGCGCAAAAAAACTCCTGCAAAATTCCCTCTCAGACAACAGCCTCCGAACTCATTTGCAGGCGCTTGTAGAGGCAGCGTCTGAGAGAAAGCGGCTGTGAATGAGGGTGTGTTGCAAAGAGTTTTCCCATGGCAAACCCCATTGATTCTTAGCAATCGGGTCGGTGCAAATTGCTTATCTGCAGTCCAACAGTGTAATTGTCTCTATATGGGTTTACACTCTGCCTTTGTGGGAAAGAACGAGGGTGAGAATGCATTTTCAGACAGAAACTAATTACAAATGGCATTTCCGCCCAACATGTATGCAGTAATTATCTGACAGCGAAAACACTTTCAAAGGATTCAATGGTCTAAAATTGGGACTAGAAATGCCAGGATAAAGAGAGATGCTTGGCTGAAACATTTACAGATTCATATTTGTACTTAAAGCTTTTAATGCATTGAATGCATTTTTTAAAAAATGTATTCATTTGATTTTTCTACACAGAAAAACAGATCCATTTGTCACAAGTTCCTCAAAATGACTGTCCCAGTTAACAAAAATGATCACATACAATGAAGCAGTAAAATAAAATATACAACAATAAAATAAAATAAATAAAAGTTTAGCTTAACTTGAAGAAATTGTGACAGAAATATATGACTCTAGTACAGCAGAATGCACTTCATAAAGTAATAATATAATATAATATAATGCAATATAATATAATATATTTTAAGAAACATTACTCTTTCTTCTATGTTTTAATTGGAACAGTAAATCTCTGGTTTTGTTTACCAAAAAATGTAAATAAATTTTTTATTAATTTTATTACATTTTAAAAGATTAATTAATTTACTTGATTTTAGATAATAAATTAGAATTAAAAAAATTTAATAAATAGATAATAAAAAGTAAAAAAAGACAAATCAAAATTCCTGAAAAAATCAAACAATACATAGGCCCCTCTTATTGCAAAACTTTCCATAAATGTGACCCTGCCTGTGAAAACCCAGCTAAAGTAATTTTTTTGTGATTTACTGTTTTCTACATAAAATCATCCTTCATAAAGATGTAAAACATTCTGTGAAAATATAACCTTTATATCTTTAATCCTGACTGAGTAAGACCATGTCAAAGATAGAAATCATAGTGAAATTAATGGTTGAAATCAAACTTTAATGCTTAGATTTTAAGACTTTAGCCTGGATTTCACAGACAGGGTCACAAATTATTAAATGGTTAAAGTTTCATGAATTAAATTGTATTGGGGAAAAAAAACCCTAAAAATAAAACTAACCAAAGTCACTGTCGGACGAGTCGGGTCCGTCTCCTCTGGTCCTGCAGGCCCTCGGCCCGGCGTCCAGCTGACAGGCCTTCGCTATAGACGTCACCAGATACTCGTCCTCGGTGTTCCTCCAGCCCCACCAGCTGATCTCCGGCTGACTGCAGCGGGCGATGACCGCCCCGTTACGCTGGTGCCTGACGGGACACACCGCAGAGATCATCAGTCACTGTCAGCTGTGCAGGAGGCAGACGAGCTGCTTCTCTCACCTGTACACCACCACAGGAATCCTCTTCCAGGACCTGAAGGAGGCCACGCTCTCCAGCTCCTTATCTGTGATCCAGACGGGCACCAGCAGTTTTTGTGGGTAACTCGAACACAACCTACAATGACAAGAGTCAGACGCTAAAACTCACAGAGATACATACAAATAGCACCGAATTAATTTATTTACTAATATTATACTTAACACCATATCAGCAGCAAAGGCTTTTTTTCATGACAAAACATACTAGGAATTAATATACAACCATATAATAACATGTCGTAATACCAATAAACCTTACATTTATCAAAATACCAATAAACCCCAATAAATGAATTATATGCAGCAAAATAACAATATTCTTACAGCAAATATATGTGACCCTGGACCACAAAACCAGTCATAAGGGTCAATTTTTCAAAATTGAGATTTATACATTGTCTGAAAGCTGAATAAATAAGCTTTCCATTGATGTATGGTTTGTTAGGATATGACAACCCTTACGAAAAAGAAGTTTATTCAAGTGTGCTATTAGTATACTCCAGGGTCACATATTATGAAATACAGCAATTACGCAAGCTAAAAATGCCTTTATAATCAATCAATAAATAAAATATTAATATATAAATATTAATATTAATATCAATATTTATTTATTGAACACCATATTAACAGCAGAGGCTCTTTTTATGGCAAACGGAATAGCAAAATCATTAAACTTGCATACAAGGAAGTATCTGAACATCAAAAAGAATAAAGAGTCGTTTTCTCGCTCTCGTCTCGTTCTGATGTTCAGATCAATCACATCTCTGTCTCACACCCGCTGCGTCCGTCTCACCCTCAAATGACAACCTCAGTCCAATTATATGCTGACGTTCTCCATGAGCCTCGATGACCGACCCGAGATACACACACACACACTCTCTCTCTCACACACACACACACACACACACACACACCCAGAC
>NW_015536478.1:48348-55069 GCF_001515605.1 Sinocyclocheilus anshuiensis
CACATACTCACACACACACACACACACACACACACACACACACACACACACACACACACACACACACACACGAGTTTGTCTGATGTGACTCATGTGGCGCAGCAGGTTCTGGCTCGCTTTAATTATCCGTCTCTACAGCACGTCTCACAACACACAACACACTGCTGTATTAGTGTTACAAACTCAACGCTCTGCACACATATTTAATGGATTTTTGCCATACCATGACCTTACACCTACAGCAAAGTTAAGTCAAATTTATTTATTTAGCACTCAAAGCAGCTTCACAGCAATAAACAAGAACAATTATTCAGCTGGAAAGCAGCTCTGCATAAGCGTGAGTAACCGAATTTAGGTTTTGATTTGAATTTTTAGCGTTCAACAATTATGAAAACCGATAATAAACCAATTATTGTCCCACATTCATGATAATAAACCGATTCATCTATTAATCATGTCTGAAAACATGGCATCTTTTTTGTTATTTTGTTATTTAAACACATAACTATAAACCAGAAAACCAGAGAAACTGAGAATTTAAGTGGTCTTTTTGTTATTATTTTTTTATTGTTTTTGTTTTAAATAAAATAAACAATTAAATTGTTCTAAAAACAATTTATCGTCATAATCGAGCAGCCATAGACAACAGTGCCATTATTCAGCTCAATTTAGTTCAAATGTTAATTCAATTTACCGCAGCTACAGAATCAATGTTGCAAAGTTCATCAATAGTAAGTAAAATACTGTAGCAAAAGAAATAATGAGTTCTGGCTCATAAGGTTTCAGTATATTAGTGAAATCAATTTAAGACGGTTTCCATCCGTCTATCATCACACTGTAATCTTACTTGTAGTTGTTGTTGATATCAGACACTCTCCAGGCGTTCTGCATGTCAAATCCCATCCGCTTCACCTCCACCTCCATCCTGTGCCGCACGTGATCACCTGAGAGACACAAACTGAATTAATAAGCTTCCCATTGATGTATGGTTTGTTAGGATAGGACAATATTTGGCCGAGATACAACTATTTGAAAATCTGGAATCTGAGGGTGCAAAAAAATCTAAATATTGAGAAAATCATCTTTAAAGTTGTCCAAATGAAGTTCTTAGCAATGCATATTACTAATCAAAAATTAAGTTTTGATATATTTACGGTAGGAAATTTACAAAATATCTTCATGGAACATGATCTTTACTTAATATCCTAATGATTTTTGGCATAAAAGAAAAATGTATAATTTTGACCCATACAATGTATTATTGGCTATTGCTACAAATATACCCCAGCGACTTAAGACTGCTTTTGTGGTCCAGGGTCACATTTGATAAGCTCTAAATTCTCAGTATAATCAAAACGTTGCTGTCAAACCTGTTGCAAACAATCGACTCCATGCCTTCTGTCGTCTGATTAGATATAATTATGCGCATTTTGGAACATCGCATTAAAAAAAACGCTGGATGGAAACGCCAAGAACACGCATAAATTCTAAAAATGCGCATAAAAAAACATATGCGCACATATGAGTAGGATAAACTTCTTATCCGATAAGAAAAAATGCGCATAAACTACAATGGAAACACATTTATCATGTGACTTTGCGCTATGAGACGGGATAACTTGACTAGCAGCGGACCGATCTCGTTCACAGCGTCTATATGTTGTTATGGTCGTTCTGAAATGCTCGAGCAAAGTCTGTTGTCAAAGTATTTCACTATAATTGTCTTACACGACTGCGTTCCCAAACATCAGCATCCTCCGACAGCGTTTATTGGGTTTTGTCTGCTCGCTCAGAGGCGCAAGTAGTTTATATGAAATGTATTATATTCAGTGGCTTCTCCTAGTTTTCTCAGAGATATTTAGTGCCAGTTTACCAGGAAGTGACGATTTTGTTCTCGTTGACTCGTTGGATGGAAACGGTGGTTTATTAGCAAATGTTTTATGCGATATTCCAGTTTTGCGCATTAGTTTAATTCGAATCGTTGGATGGAAACATAGCTATTGATGGTTAAGAGTTTTTTATCCAGTCAAAGCTCTTTTAGTGTAATTGTACAAACGTCCAGCTTCAGTTCGTGCTTCACGTGTCTTTTTGCTGTCAAATCTTGACTGATTTTTATCAAGTAAACGTCAGAATAACTGCAGTAATATTTCCAGATGAACACTTACTGGACTGAAGCAGCTCGGCTTTACTTGATTCTCCATCAATCATGTTTTAGAAGAATCAGTGCGTCTCAAATCTGATCCTCAGGATCTTCTGAGGAGCATTTATTTCTTCATCTCTCAATCATTGCATTATATGTTCGATCATTTCGATCTCACTTTACTAAGACATATTATTGGAGATACAGAGCGACCACTGATATTTAGATAATTTTATGTCAGTAGCTGCTGTACTGTTATAAAGATCTCATTGATTTACAATACATGCATCAGAATTTCATCACTTGTCAGCCATATAAATATCAGCATCTGCACCCAATTGCATATTTTTGCTCAGTTTAACTCTACCTGGTCTGCAGAGGTGCAGGTGCTGGTCTTCATCGTCCGTGTTTCCTCCTAAACACCAGGCGTGAAACGCCAGCGCGAACAGCTCCTCCAGACGGGCCGGATGCGCTATGGCTCTGTTCAAGCGCTTCAGCCACTCCTCACACTGCTTGAACGTCGAGAAATGACACCTGACGCAGAAAACATTCACATTCACGCATTTAGCAGATGTCAGGAAACAACACGGATTACAGCGGATTCAGAAAAGGCCACAGAAACATGTGAAGCACAATGAAAACTGAGAAAGACAATTATACTTTACAGTAAGCTCTCATAGTTAATGCATTAATCAATCTATCAACAAGTTACAGGTAACAGCAAGAAGAAGTATCTTAGGTAATGTTAGTAAACACAGTTTTTCATTGTTCACGTTGTTTACAGTGCATTAACTAATGTTACAGATGCAGATTATGGCAACTTTGGCCAACAACAACAACTCATTATTTTTGATAACGAGACGATAACCATATATTGATAAAGAGATGTTATTTCCATAATATGTCACACCAATGTGAGATTTAAACAAGACATCAGGCAACAAAATAACAATGCACAGTAGAAAAGAGACAGTACTTCTGAAACCTGGTAAGGAAATTTTAGTGTTAGATTTTAATTAAATAATCCTTTTATGATCTGTGTACGATATCAGCTTCATCGGATCAATATTGATAATTTAAGTCATAATATTGGCCAATATCAAAACTGTTGACAAGGCATTTTCAAATTCATGAAGTGAGATCCTGAGATAGAAAAGCAAAAGTAATAATAATAATAAAATATATTACCTAACAGTAATTAAAACGTTTATATATATTATATACTAAGAAAATAATATTAATTAAAGAAGGTATTATTAATCCCAATTTCAGTGTTCTCAAATGTTAAATAAAATATGAGTAATTAAAATGCATTCATTTTATTTTCTTATAGAAAAAATATCAAAAATAAAATGCGTGCGTGTCTGTGTGCGTGCGTGTGTCTGTGTGAGTAAGTGTGTGTGTGTGTCTGTGTGTGCGTGTCTGTGTGTGTGCGTGTCTGTGTGAGTGAGTGTGTGTGTGTCTGTGTGTGCGCGTGTCTGTGTGCGTGCGTGTGTCTGTGTGATATTTACGGTAGGAAATTTACAAAATATCTTCATGGAACATGATCTTTACTTAATATCCTAATGATTTTTGGCATAAAAGAAAAATGTATAATTTTGACCCATACAATGTATTATTGGCTATTGCTACAAATATACCCCAGCGACTTAAGACTGCTTTTGTGGTCCAGGGTCACATTTGATAAGCTCTAAATTCTCAGTATAATCAAAACGTTGCTGTCAAACCTGTTGCAAACAATCGACTCCATGCCTTCTGTCGTCTGATTAGATATAATTATGCGCATTTTGGAACATCGCATTAAAAAAAACGCTGGATGGAAACGCCAAGAACACGCATAAATTCTAAAAATGCGCATAAAAAAACATATGCGCACATATGAGTAGGATAAACTTCTTATCCGATAAGAAAAAATGCGCATAAACTACAATGGAAACACATTTATCATGTGACTTTGCGCTATGAGACGGGATAACTTGACTAGCAGCGGACCGATCTCGTTCACAGCGTCTATATGTTGTTATGGTCGTTCTGAAATGCTCGAGCAAAGTCTGTTGTCAAAGTATTTCACTATAATTGTCTTACACGACTGCGTTCCCAAACATCAGCATCCTCCGACAGCGTTTATTGGGTTTTGTCTGCTCGCTCAGAGGCGCAAGTAGTTTATATGAAATGTATTATATTCAGTGGCTTCTCCTAGTTTTCTCAGAGATATTTAGTGCCAGTTTACCAGGAAGTGACGATTTTGTTCTCGTTGACTCGTTGGATGGAAACGGTGGTTTATTAGCAAATGTTTTATGCGATATTCCAGTTTTGCGCATTAGTTTAATTCGAATCGTTGGATGGAAACATAGCTATTGATGGTTAAGAGTTTTTTATCCAGTCAAAGCTCTTTTAGTGTAATTGTACAAACGTCCAGCTTCAGTTCGTGCTTCACGTGTCTTTTTGCTGTCAAATCTTGACTGATTTTTATCAAGTAAACGTCAGAATAACTGCAGTAATATTTCCAGATGAACACTTACTGGACTGAAGCAGCTCGGCTTTACTTGATTCTCCATCAATCATGTTTTAGAAGAATCAGTGCGTCTCAAATCTGATCCTCAGGATCTTCTGAGGAGCATTTATTTCTTCATCTCTCAATCATTGCATTATATGTTCGATCATTTCGATCTCACTTTACTAAGACATATTATTGGAGATACAGAGCGACCACTGATATTTAGATAATTTTATGTCAGTAGCTGCTGTACTGTTATAAAGATCTCATTGATTTACAATACATGCATCAGAATTTCATCACTTGTCAGCCATATAAATATCAGCATCTGCACCCAATTGCATATTTTTGCTCAGTTTAACTCTACCTGGTCTGCAGAGGTGCAGGTGCTGGTCTTCATCGTCCGTGTTTCCTCCTAAACACCAGGCGTGAAACGCCAGCGCGAACAGCTCCTCCAGACGGGCCGGATGCGCTATGGCTCTGTTCAAGCGCTTCAGCCACTCCTCACACTGCTTGAACGTCGAGAAATGACACCTGACGCAGAAAACATTCACATTCACGCATTTAGCAGATGTCAGGAAACAACACGGATTACAGCGGATTCAGAAAAGGCCACAGAAACATGTGAAGCACAATGAAAACTGAGAAAGACAATTATACTTTACAGTAAGCTCTCATAGTTAATGCATTAATCAATCTATCAACAAGTTACAGGTAACAGCAAGAAGAAGTATCTTAGGTAATGTTAGTAAACACAGTTTTTCATTGTTCACGTTGTTTACAGTGCATTAACTAATGTTACAGATGCAGATTATGGCAACTTTGGCCAACAACAACAACTCATTATTTTTGATAACGAGACGATAACCATATATTGATAAAGAGATGTTATTTCCATAATATGTCACACCAATGTGAGATTTAAACAAGACATCAGGCAACAAAATAACAATGCACAGTAGAAAAGAGACAGTACTTCTGAAACCTGGTAAGGAAATTTTAGTGTTAGATTTTAATTAAATAATCCTTTTATGATCTGTGTACGATATCAGCTTCATCGGATCAATATTGATAATTTAAGTCATAATATTGGCCAATATCAAAACTGTTGACAAGGCATTTTCAAATTCATGAAGTGAGATCCTGAGATAGAAAAGCAAAAGTAATAATAATAATAAAATATATTACCTAACAGTAATTAAAACGTTTATATATATTATATACTAAGAAAATAATATTAATTAAAGAAGGTATTATTAATCCCAATTTCAGTGTTCTCAAATGTTAAATAAAATATGAGTAATTAAAATGCATTCATTTTATTTTCTTATAGAAAAAATATCAAAAATAAAATGCGTGCGTGTCTGTGTGCGTGCGTGTGTCTGTGTGAGTAAGTGTGTGTGTGTGTCTGTGTGTGCGTGTCTGTGTGTGTGCGTGTCTGTGTGAGTGAGTGTGTGTGACTAAGTTTACGAGCGTGTGTGTGCGCGTGTGTGTGTCTGTGCGTGTGTGTGTGCGCATGTCTCAATCAGCCTCAGAGGAACCTGCACACACACAATCAGCCAATCAGAGAGCAGAAGACCTCATCACATGACTGTATCAACCAATCATGAGTATCTAACTGCAAAAACATGCAACAATGTAACAAGAGTAACTCCTGACCTGCAACAATGTAACAGATTTAAACTGCAAGATAAAGCATGTAACACTGAGAGCATTTACAGATGCATTAAAAGCTGATTCAAACTGACTTCTGAAATGGTGTTATTGCAAGATATTAATGCCTTTAATATACTGACATCAGTTCTCAATATTTAACATGGTCTGCCCTGTTGATTATACAACATATATCAATATATTTTACATATAATCATATAAAACAGTATAAAACATATTAATAGTATAATTAAATAATAATATTTTTTAAATACTGACATAAAAGGCATTAATAGGCTCAATAGGTCAAGTGATTTCACCATTGTCTGTCCTGTTAATTATTTAATATATATCAACATATACAATATACAATAAAATAAAATAAAACATAATATACAATAAAACAACTTTATATACTCACATAAAAGGCA
>NW_015536478.1:55547-59807 GCF_001515605.1 Sinocyclocheilus anshuiensis
ATGTTTTTACATAATTAGCACTCACTGTCATTTAGTAATAAATGCTTTTAAAGAAGATCATTTCGATAATAAAATACAGGCCTTATTCTATATAGATAAAATTATTTTTTAGCAAACAATTACAAATAATTTGCACAACTTTATTTAATCTCTGTTCTGTGTTTAGTCAAATGAAAGAGCATGAATCAACATATAAGGATTCTTGAGTTCAGAGGAACTAAATGGGTGTTTTGTTCACCTTGCTTCAAAACTACTGAAGATATATATATGTATATGTATATATGCATTTGCCCACCGATGGGTGTTTTCTTTTTGCTTTAGGGATTTTTTACATTTATTTTTTTTTTCTGGCTGCAAATCATGAAATGAGATTAAAGCACACCTTGTAGAGGACAAACATTCAGAAAGGGCTCTTTGAGAGCATTTGTCCGCTCTGTATTTCATGTGTGCTGTGAAGGAAGCTCAGGTAAACTCTTGGCCGTCCTGACAGGTGTGTTGCTGGGCGACAGTGACTAACACAGACAGCATTAACACACATCAGTGAGCGGAGCTCCAGCACAGCTGCTGCAGGCCTGACTCCACATATCCAGCAGTCGAACTGCACATTTCACTGCGTGTTTGCAGTGCCTCATGCATATTATGAGACATTAAATACATTGGAAAAGTTGACATCCTTGTGTGACTTACAATATTCTAACTTCATTTTATAAACACTTTACTCTAACTCTTGGTGTAAATACACAAAAAAACAATTGTGTAGAAACAATTTTCACTCGGAAATTTCACAATTGCAAAGACTCTGCAAGTTACACATTAAATTAAATGACATTTTGAAGTAGAAAAACGGAAATAATATTTTATTGTAAAATGTACTCCAATACAAAAAGATTATTTTATTTTATTGTAGTATATTTTAAAAGAAAATACTATTTCAGTCTTTCTACTTCAAAATTTGAAAAACTTTTAAGCAATTGTTTATAATTACTTGTAAAATCAAATAGCAATTTTTGAGTGAAAATTGTTTCTACATGACTTTTTATACAACTTTATACAATATATATATATATATATATATCAATATATACTATATAATATAATATAAAATATAATTTAGTATAATATAGTATGTATATCTTGAATCTTAATGTAACAAGACTACATCAATGTGAGAAACAGAGAGAAACATCAAAACAAACAGTAACGGGGGAAATTACAGACATGAAAAGGAGGGATGAAGAGGTCAGAGGTCAAAGGTCAGAGGTGAGCGTGCAGATTACTCACAGAAATCTCACTGTCCACACCAGGATACATCTACAACACCGACACAGGGATGAGGAAGAGGAAGAGAGGGTGGAAAAAAAGAGGGAGATGAAAACGTGACTCAGCGAAACGAGCAAACAAAGAGGAGGACATAAATGGAAGGGTATGAAAAACGCACAGAGAGAGAGAGAGAGAGAGAGAGAGAGAGAGAGAGAGAGATCTTTGATGAAGTTGAGCGAAAACTGTTGATTATACAACATATATCAATATATTTTACATATAATCATATAAAACAGTATAAAACATATTAATAGTATAATTAAATAATAATATTTTTTAAATACTGACATAAAAGGCATTAATAGGCTCAATAGGTCAAGTCTTAAGTGATTTCACCATTGTCTGTCCTGTTAATTATTTAATATATATCAACATATACAATAAAATGTAATATAAAATAAAACATAATATACAATAAAACAACTTTATATACTCACATAAAAGGCATTAATATACTTAGTAGTTAGTTAATTATATATATATATATATATATATATATATATATATATATATATATTATCTGCATTAATGTGAGAAACAGAGAAAAACATCAAAACAAACTGTAACGGGGGAAATTAAAGACATGAAAAGGAGGGATGAAGAGGTCAGAGGTGAGGGTGCAGATTACTCACAGAAATCTCACTGTCCACACCAGGATACATCTACAACACCGACACAGGGATGAGGAAGAGGAAGAGAGGGAGGAAAAAAAAGAGGGAGATGAAAACGTGACTCAGCGAAACGAGCAAACAAAGAGGATATAAATGGAAGGGTATGAAAAATGCACAAAGATAGAGAGAGAGAGAGAGAGAGAGAGAGAGAGATCTTTGCTGAAGCTGAGCAAAAAGATCCAGGATTGTTAAAAAGAAAGGGCCTTAAATCTCAGGGTCACATGATGTTGTAATGCAGCTGGGTTAACCGGGTGCCGAGTGCAAGGGATTCTGGGTAACGTCATTAAGATTCCAGACCTTATGGCTGAAGGAACGTTTGGTTAGCATAATGCAGATTACGACAGAAAATCATTTCATCTCATCCCTCAGTTTGTAAAAACAAGAAAAAAATGGAAAACATGGAGGTCTGTGCGATCAGAATAAAGCTCATATGTTAAAATAACTAATACTGTCATACAGTGACATGCATTGAAAAATAGTGTTATTTTAGTATAATTTACACACTATTATAGTATTTATGAATATTTAAATTAACTTTTCAAATTTTGTTTTAATTTTATTTTGTCAAAAAGTGACATGCATTGAACATCAGTGTTATTTTGTAATAAAGTATTATTGTATTTATCAATTTATTAAATTAGCTTTTATTTTTTATATTTTCAGTTTTATTTTATTTTGTCAAAGAGACCAGCATTGAACGTTAGTGTTATTTTGTTATTATTTATCAATTATTACAGTATTATTTTAAATTAGCCATTTTTTATATTTTCAGTTTTGTTTTAATTTTTTCAAAGCATTGAACAGTAGTGTTACTTATAATTTTTTGATACACTATTATAGTATTTATTAATATTTAAAATTAGGGTTTATTTTACATTTTGTAAAAGCGACAGGCGTTGAACATCAATGTTATTTTATTATTATTTATAATAATAATATAGTTATTGTTATAGTATTTATAAATATTTTGTATTAGCTTTTATTTTTATAATTTCAGTTTTTATTTTATTTTTATTTTTAGTAATTTTATTATGTTTGTAATTTTTTAATATATTTGTGTTAGCTTTGTTTTCAGTTTTAGTACAACTTAAACCTATTTCAGTTCACTTTTAGTTTTCATTATTTTTTTGAAGTTTAAGTCAGTCATCTAATGTTTACATTTTATTTATTTTGTTACAATATTAGAATTAGAATTTTAGATTAGAACTAGATTAGAATTTTTATTATTATTGTTGTTGTTTATTATATTTTATAAATAAATGTTTATATTTAATGTATTTCATTTCAGCTTTATTTCAATTAATGAAAATATATTTTTGTTTTGTTTTACAATAACAACACTGTTAAACACGCAACATCCCTTTAAACATGTCGGAGTGACATGGCAATTATCAGGAAGTTTGTGTCTCCTCTGGTGAACGTGAGTCAGGACATTCACAGCGAGGACAGACGGGAGTTTGAACCGCAGGAGAAACTGTTCATTATCAGCGCAATCAGTGACGTCAAGACTGCCTCCATCAGCAGACAATTTAAAAAAGAAACATCGAAAATAAACAACAGGCTAAAGTTCCCCCTTAAGAACTCTAATAAAGCCTCTCCTTTAAGATCAGCACTCCAGACATGAAGAGAGCCGACACAGAAATAGCACTGAGAGCAGACGGGGTCACACCAGAGTTTACGTTTAACGCGAGTTACGTATTCAGATTACTTTAAGTAACTAGTAAAGTAGTACATTACCTTTAAATGACTTTTTCAAAAAGTAACACAAGTTACATGGTTTACCTATTTATTCACGGACACCTCTCTCGTCCCTATGTTGAGAGAAATCGTGCAGAGAATTCCTTCGGCCTGAGGCTTATTCCTTTCCCTTTTGGTGTGAAAGGGCCCTTATAGTTGGGAAAAATATAACTTTTGGGTTTTTTTTTGTTATTAAAAAACAAATAAGCAAGCCCAAACCAGGTGAAAAAAAGTAACGCAAAAGTAACTTTATGCATTACTTTAATAAAAAGTAACCAAGTACCTCAATTAGTTACTTAATTGAGTTACGCAATATTGTAACGCATCACTTTTAAAAGTAACTTTCCTCAACACAGGACATCAACGATTCACTCAAGATGTATATATAATTATTAAAATATATTATGTTTAAATATGATGTATATATATATATAAAGATGCTGCTATATAAGATGTAAATAAGATGCTATATTCTAATATATAAAAAATTCAAATACATTAATAATATTTAATTTAATATATATATGTATTA
>NW_015536478.1:60227-68055 GCF_001515605.1 Sinocyclocheilus anshuiensis
AATGTAACAAAACAAATGATTACTTTTCGTTAAAATCTTTATTAATGCCAAAAATGCTTACATTTATTTGTCTTTTTGTTCGCTCGGGCAGCCATGTTGCCCCTGAAGCCGGTTTACGCTGAGATAATTCATACCCCTTCGTTTGAAGTGTGGTCCCGAAAAATCTTCGTATGAAGGGCTATCTGGCCCTTCCCCTACCCCTACCCCTCCAACCAAAAGAGAATTGAGACACCCCTACCCCTTCACGTGAACGCGCGAAACGGAGGGGTAGGGGAAAGGGGAAGGGCTAAGGGGTAGAATTGGGATTGGGCCTAAGTCTGCATGTTTCTGTGTCAATGAACGGCACGGTTTTGTCTGATACACAAACTCAGACACATGCGACGCTTGCATTGTTTTCAGCATCTGCATCTCAATATATGAGGACACGAACACATGAACTTCATTTCCAGAGCTGCTCTGAGACTTACTTCAGCAGCTTTACACAGTT
Source organism: Sinocyclocheilus anshuiensis (assembly GCF_001515605.1). Taxonomy (NCBI): domain Eukaryota; kingdom Metazoa; phylum Chordata; class Actinopteri; order Cypriniformes; family Cyprinidae; genus Sinocyclocheilus; species Sinocyclocheilus anshuiensis. The sequence continues at coordinate 60,715 of NW_015536478.1, forward strand.
TAATTTGAGAAAAACTACTGTCAAATACACACTGAAAGTAAAATGGAAAGACCTTCACGACAACCCATCAAAATAAAAGTCTGGTTTGTCTTGAAGAAATTGTGACAGTAATATATTACTATTGTATTCCTAATTCTAATCTAGTTCTAATCCTAATGGTTCCTAATCTAGTTACACACTGAAACTGAAAGTAAAATGGAAAGACCTTCAAGAAAACCCGTCAAAATAAAAGTCTGGTTTGACTTGAAGAAATTGTGACAGTAATATATTACCATTGTATTCCTAATTCTAATCTAGTTCTAATCCTAATGGTTCCTAATCTAGTTTTCCAATAAACATGCCATTGCATATTGCAAAATATTTCTGGCTCTCTATTGTAAGTCACTTTGGACAAAAGTGTCTGCTAAATGTAAATTTCTCTTTGAAATATACTTTAAAATGCAAACGTTTTCATTCTCAAGTTTCTCAGTCAAGTTGTTTTTAGTCAACATAACTGCATCCCTTTCAGCCTGTAGTGGTTTGAATGTGGTTTCTCAGCTTTTTTTAGTCTGAACTATGAGAAACGGTTTCTTCTTTAGCTCTGCATCACCCATAATGCCATCTGTGCCAGCGGTTTGTGCAGTTGTCCTGACTCACTGGCTCTCTGTAAACAGGACCAGAAAACCAGGCAGAGCGAGAGAACGAATGCTCTTCAAACTCCAAACACTGGAGCAGTTCAGGCCATTCTTGAAGACCTTCTTACTACAGAGTAAACAAGGAAGTGTTCACCTTTCCAGCTTTTTCTGAAGCTGCATTCAGGTTTGCCATGGATTGCATAAGGCATAATGTGCGTGTGTGATTTCTGTGTCACCAAATGGAATTGAAATGCGTTTGTTTTAGCAGCCTGACACAAAGGGAAAAAAAGTAACAGGACTATTATATAGTGTACTAAAACCATAAAACAATTTTGTTATCTGAAATACACTTAAATGGAAATAAAAAATAATAATAATAAAAACAACCTAAACTTATTTTATTTCAGCTGGTTGTCAAGGCAACATTTCTTATTTTCATGTAGTTTATCTTGATGTACTAAAACAACAAACTAAAACTAAATAAAAATTAATGACAACTATATAGACATGAAAAACCCTAAGAAAAATGGCAAAAAACAACAATTACTAAAAGTTTAACTGATTAAAATTAAAACAGAAAATATAAAAATAAATAATATAAATAGAAGCTGAATAAAAACTAATAGTATCTCGATGCTAAAATAACCCCGTTTTATATATTTGCATATTTCATATTAATTCTATAATATATATATATATAATTAATTGATTGATTGATTGATTAGTTAAAAATTAAAGAAATCAAATTAAATTAAATATTTAAAAAAACAATACATTTTAAATAAATAAATGAAATAAAAATCAATATATAAATGCATACAATATTTGTTTTACATAAAACATACAAAAAAAACATAAAATCAAAATTGATTATTTACTTTAACATGTTTCTGGTCTTGTAAATAATTCTTCACAATATTCCAATAAAAATAAAAAAAATTTCATTAAAATGTAGTAACTTATCTTAACTTATCTCCTGCTCAATATTTTCCCATTAAATATTCCATTTGACTAAAAATACAGTAGATTACAGAAGCAAAATGGTTTGTGACCAGCATTTCATGTTGACTTTATCGCTGCCGTAAAGCCAGAGCACACACTGCCATACACAAACCTCACGCTCGTACCGTCTGCCTTTGACTGCTTCCTATCTAGGGATGGTGAAGCTGTCTCACTCTCAGTGCTGTATGAATCAGTCTGAATGTGGAGGCCAAAAGCAGCCACATGAGATCTTACTCATCAACTTCCTACTGTTACCGTCTCTCCACACGTCTGCACCGCAGGTACCGACACAGAGCATGACAAAGACAGCAAAAGATGAAGAAAGACGTCTGGGCAAGAGTCTACAGCCTACATAGACAACATCCTCTCCAAAATCAACCCCAAAATGAAGTGAATGATTTGGGACGCTCTACATGTGCAGCAACGCTTATTAATACTTTCAAACCTTTATGATTGAAATCAAGCCTTAATTGGTCTATTATTAAGGTTATTATTATATGTGCAGTGAGGTTTAGACTGCTCTCTGTGTCGACCTGCGAGATAATTAACGACCCGGCGACTGATAACAACATGTCAGACAAGCCTGGAGAATATATATAGAGTCATACAACATCCATCTTTCATGAATTACTGCGAACCTACATCGGGACAGAGTCATTACACTCAGATTTACAACCAGCTGTTCACATACACACAAGAACAGCTCGTATTTAAGAGATGTTTATGGGCAATTGCCAGTTTTATTAACTAAAACTGAAACAGTTAAAAAAAAATTTCTGGTAATTGAAATAAAGCTGAAATAAAATTAAAATATTAGATAAACTTATTAGATAAAAACTTAACTAATACACTAAAATTACAGTTAAAGGACTAAAATTACTAAAAGTGAAATAAATATAAAATAAAGCTAAACATAAATATTAAAAAAGGTTCAACCAAAAATACTAAAACTTAAAATGAAAACTGAAATAAAAAAAAAAAGCTATACAGAAAAAAATACAAAAAAATTCAAAAGCACATAAAATTACTAAAACTTCAGCTAAATTTAAAATTAAAACTGAAAAATATACTAAAACTGAAGTTAAAGGGTTAGTTCACCCAAAAATGAAATTCTGTTTATAAACACATAAAACTAAAATTAAAAAGAAAAAACAAAAAGTAAAAAAAAAAAACCTGTAAGAATACTAATAAATACTATAACAGTGTATAATTAATACTGCCAATTGCATTATAGAGTTCAGAGAATTCCTTGGCATAATAGCACAACCATGAGCTCATTAACATATGCTGACCCATATTTACATTTCAAAACATGTCCAGTGGCCTGATGAATACGTTAGGTAAGCAAAGATTAGCCAATCACAATAGAGGTCATTTATATACAGATGTCTTAAAGATACAGTAACAAAATCAGAGATGGGAAAAAATGGTCAAATACAGACAAATATGAAAGTAAAGATGTAAATGCACATAAAATCATGCACAAAACGTGCATGTTATTCCAAATTAAAGATTGCTTTTCATCATCTTTCATCAAAATTTTATAACTTGCTCTCTGAAACAACTTTCTCTTTCAGAGGTTATTTATATACAGAAGTCTTAAAGGAACAGTAGCAAAATCAGAGATTGCATAAAATGGTCACGAAAAGCTTAACTATGGATATTTTGCTGCAATAATCCTTGACTTACATTATAAGTAGACTTCAGGGAGAAATAAAATACTATAGAGCGCAGCATGGTGTGTGTGAGTGCCGGTGCATTCTGCGGCTGTAATGCTGATCTATGGAAAACCGCATCCATATTTCATGGAGCTGCATGCCAACCAAGTAACACTCGACGTGGCACGAAAGCAGCGAGGCTTCAAAGGGATCAGGTGAGCGCTGGGAGAACGACTCTTACTGCTGAACTTCACAGACAGAGCCTGACAGAGAACTCAACGCAGCACGAGCGCGACATGCAAAGATGTGTAAAACCCACTGCGCAGAAAACACAATAAACAAAGACGGAAGACTGTATGACTCAAAATCACACTCAAATCCCAGTGCAGGAGGATGCTTGCAGTAACGACGACTGGGTTTTGTGTTATTTGCTCAAGTAGAAGGATGTAATATACATAATTTATGAGCACAGATTCATGGCACTGTTCACTAAACAGGCATGAACATGTTATAACACAACGTAAACTGTGCCATTCAATGATTATGTGCACATTTTTGCATTTGTATCCCAGTGCATGCATATGATTATTAAGCACAAGTAATGAAACCTCAAAGGAATCTCTCACCCAAAAATGAAAATGTGCTGAAAACTTACTTACATCCTAGATGTAGAGGAGTTTGGTCCTTCATCAGATTTGGAGAAATGTAGCATTACATCACTTGTGATCCAATGGATGCTCAGCAGTGAATGGGTGCCGTCAGAATGAGAGTCCAAACAGCTGATAAAAACATCACAATAATCCACACCACTCCAGTCCATCAGTTAATGTCTTGAGAAGACAAAAACGTGCATGTTTGTAAGAAACAAATATTTTTGCAGGAAGCTTGAAGTTAAAAACGTCTTAATGGTGGATTTGTTTCTTGTGTCTTCTCCAGATGTTAACTGATGGACTGGAGTGGTGTGGATCACTTGTGGACTATTGTGATGTTTTTATCAGCTGTTTGGACTCTCATTCTGACGGCCCCCATTCACTGCAGAGCATCCATTGCTGGGCAAGTGATGGAATGCTACATTTCTCCTAATCTGTTGCCATGAAGAAACAAACTCATCTTTACAAAAGTGCTAAATAAATTACCTGTAATACAGATACTGCATATTCATAAGCATGTATTAGCAGTGGTTCATGTATAAATCACTGGGGAGATATTAAAGGGGTCATATGATGCGATTTCAATTTTTCCTTTCTCTTTGGAGTGTTACAAGCTCTTGGTGCATAAAGAAGATCTGTAAAGTTGCAAAGACTAAAGTCTCAAATCCAAAGAGATATTCTTAAGTCAGCCGCGCCTACCTAAAACGGCTCGTTCTAACACGCCCCCACATATCTACCTCACGATGTGGGAAGATTTGCATAACGCCGCCCAACTGTTCACGCAAAGAAAGAAGGCGTAACTTTTATTCTCGCTGTAGTATTGTTGTTGCCGCAGCCATGTCGTGAAGTTTTAGTTTTTATTTTCATTTATTTTTTTACACTAGATATAATATATAATACAAAAAAATATATTATACAAAAAATAAACTTTGGATATAACATTAACCCTCTAAGCGACAAGACGTCATACTTAATAAAATAGACTGTAGTTCCTGATATGGTGTAATGAGGATGTGTTGCAAATGTTATTCGCCGATTCTGCCTTTTGGAAATGACGATCGGTCGTCTAATAATCGCGTTTCTCCCGGTACATCTTTGCAGCACAATGGTGCCGCCGTGCAAGGCAAGAATGTTCACGAAGCACAAACAAGTGATCATTTTGATCCTTTGCCCAACGGGGATGGGGTTGGCAGGGCAATATCTATTATTTCCTGAATATTACTGATGAACTGATCAAAAAGTAGGCTACTGTTCACATGCGTTTTACTACTATATAGTATAGTAATATAGTAATCATTTAGTACTTTCTCCTGTTTTATTGTTGGTTTCCTCTTTTCTGATCATTTGGAATGAGGATAAAAAGACCAAAAAAACAAACAAACATGCAAATAAGTTCAAACATCAATTAATTATTTCCTGAATATTACTGATGAACTGATCAAAAAGTAGGCTACTGTTCACATGCGTTTTACTACTATATAGTATAGTAATATAGTAATCATTTAGTACTTTCTCCTGTTTTATTGTTGGTTTCCTCTTTTCTGATCATTTGGAATGAGGATAAAAAGACCAAAAAAACAAACAAACATGCAAATAAGTTCAAACATCAATTAATTATTTCCTGAATATTATGACATTCATTATGGCCGCCCCTGATGACGTCATAATATGCAAATTAGATTAGTATATTTACACCCCACAAACTTTCGGTCATGCCCAACATTTTTCTAATTTACAGTAGATCTCTATCTTTAAGGCCTTTCAAGCCACAAGCTTTTGAAATCTCGATGTCAAAATCCAGCATTTTTCCAAAAAACCCTGGCGCCTAAAGGGTTAAAATTATAAATTGTAATTAAAAGCATATAAAAATAAAACAAAACAAATACAAAATAAATATTAGAATAAAATAATATAAAATTAAAAATTAATAAAATATTTACTAAAATAAAGCAAAATAAAATAAATTAAAACATTCGCACCACTATTGTTTGAGCTTGTTATTCAACATGCTGTTGCTAGGGTGTTTTTGAGTGCTGGGTCTATAGGATGGGATTGTTTTCTTCACAACGCTCTGTGGTTAGTTTTACACTGACAAACAAAACCTTAATATAACACACAATGATAAATTAATCACAATAAGAGCAAGAACATTAAGAAAGTAACAGAAGTACATGGACATAAAGTAGAGATGCACCGATTGCAATTTTCTTGGCCGATTCTGATTTTTTTTGTAAGTGTGACCTGCCGATACCGATTTTTGCAGATTCCGATTTTCTTTCTAAAAACTATAATCTGGACAAAGTTACAGATGTTCTCTCACTTAAACAACTCTTAAAATAAAGTGCTCTATGACTAGAAAAGAGATAGAAATAGCAATTAACTAAAAAGGAGTTGCTGTATATAACAAAACAGACGTCATTTCCCACTGCATTTCTTAAATTGTCCTTTTTTCACTAACCTTATTAAATGTGTTATCTTTCACCTCAAATTCTTACATTGTTTCAAATAATTCAGAACTGGATAGCTGTTACCATTCAAATAAAATCAGTATCAACAAACTCCATCTTTCCACTCCAGCAAACACAGAAGCTGCATCTGAAGTGGCATTAGATGTATTTACAGACTGTTTAATGAAGCTGAGGTGCCATAAATGCAATTACACTGCAAAATTTCAAATGCATAAATAATTTCATAAGATTAATGTTTTAAATATTTTTTAAACACAAATAATCATTCATTCAACAGATTCGTTCAAACGGCTGATTCATTCAGACACGAGGCAAGTGACTACTGTCTTTATGAACGGGTTACTGAATCATTGACTCACTTGATTCATTCAAAAACGTGGATTCATTCAGTAACGAAACACCGCTGTGTGCTGCACAGACACAAAACAGTTCTGCTGTGGCTTTGACTAGAACTATATTCATCAGCGAAATTGAGCAAAAACAGTCAATATTGTGTCTAAAACGTAAGTTACTTAATTTTAACTTCTTGTTTATTGAACTACTATTGTATAAAATCACACTGCAATCGTGTTCAATCGGTGCATCTCTAACATTAAGTGCTACATCTAGGTTTGTGCAAAGTCATTGAATAAGAGTCAATGTCAGGTTCTGGTGCTCTTGTTCCTGTGTCTGGTCTCTGGACGTCCCTGATGGATCGCTGTCACTGCTTTGTCCTTTTGATGAATTTCACTCTTTTCACCTCCACATCTGTTACCCACCGTCTCCTCAGACCTCGCATTTGATTTTCTTCTCACCGCGGTACAGCACACACATTTCACCGCAGAGGACAGACGTGTGTGTGTGTGTGTGTGTGTGTGTGTGTGTGTGTGTGTGTGTGTGTGTGTGCGTTAACCCACTTTCTTCACAGAGAACGACATGGACATTAGGAATGAAACTGACCTGCAGAGCG
>NW_015536478.1:69196-70771 GCF_001515605.1 Sinocyclocheilus anshuiensis
CTCTTTCTGGGGGAACAGGTCCCGGGCCTGAATGTACTCCAGGCTGGGCGGCCCCTCCTCACCCTGAAAACACACACACACAAATCACACACGCTATTACATATCAACCTCAGAAAACAAACTGTTCCAACTCACAACTCTGACTGGACGAGCCGTATTTGAATTTGACCTTTTGACGCATGTCAGTGGAATTATAAAGTGCCTGTCATTGGAATGTTCTGTTGCTTGGCAACTGTAAACAAATTTGCTTTGGCCAAATTCTAAAGCATGTTTACTTTTTTTTTTTTTTTAAAGACAAGTATCACCATTACAGCTTTTCTTATTCACATTATCAAAATCATTAGTTATTAATGGTGTATGATGAAGTTGTTTATTTAAGAATTTTAAGGAATAAATATGCCTTTATACGCTGACATTCAGAAACTGCTATTAAATTTCAAATATTTTGGGAGGTTATGAGTCATTTACACTACTATCTGTAATAAGTCACGGATTAAACAACCTCTATAGAGCAAGATTAATAAAATCCAAAAAAATGAAAAATCATTTTAATATTGTATTTAATAACACAATGTAATAAAATGTAATAATTAAAATGATATAAAACTAAAAAAAGCTAAAAACAAACATTAAAATAAAATATAAAAATAAACTAAACAAATAATTTTTATTATTATTTAGTTTATTTTATATTTATTTATTTTAATATTTATTTTGTTTTATTTTATTTTGTTTTTAATTATTTTTGTTAATTAAATGTGAAATTTTGAAGTAGAAAAATAATAAGTAACATCATCTTATATGAAAAATCTGAAGTCACAGCTAAAATCCTAAATAAAAAAAATACAATCCCATGATGCACTGCAACAAGCTCCAAAAATATCCAAAATGGCACATGAAGTGAGATGAATGTATCTACAATTCAATCAATGCTGAAAAGTATTAAATCTAGTTAAACGTGGTTATCTGACCCAATATTTATGCATTATGTTATTCATTTAGATGTCATTTAAATACGTCTGTGTCTTTCCTCATGCACACGGATAAACGATGGAAACGTGTCTCCCATCTGCTGTCATTTCCAGCAGTGACGTAACGGTTCTGCTTCAGTCACAAACTACAATCAGTCGGAGAGACTCATGACTGACAAACAAACGAACAATTAGCAAGAGACAACAGACAACTACAACGACTGTCATCAGAGAACACATCACCAACAGTCTAGATCAGTGTCTGCTGTGAGTTATGAGCATTTACAGAGTGACTGTTCATGACATACACTAGAACTGAATGATTACGGGGGAAGAAAAAACAAAATCGAAATGCAATTTTTCAGATAGAGAAAATAATTTCATTTCCGGATCGATTTAAAAGGCAAAAAAGAAAAAAAAAAGAGTCCCAGGTTTGTGGTGCTGAATTATAGGGCTGCACACACATATATATATTAGGGGTTGCACCGACTAGTCGACTAGTAGAGCTGCTAGTAGACAATGCTCTGCCATGACGCTTTAAGCTTGACGTCGACTAGTCGCTGGTCCTATAGAGGGCGCAACAGGATAAGAAATCTTTGAAGGA
>NW_015536478.1:71119-72153 GCF_001515605.1 Sinocyclocheilus anshuiensis
TATGTAATACTGTGATTCTATATCAATACGACTATAAAATAAAATAATTAGTATTTTTATTACTATTATTATTATTATTGATATTGTCATCATTATTATTTTTAATGTTTATTCAAATTTACAAATATGAAATTACTGGAAAATCCATTAATAATAATGACAAATTTTATTTTACAGTATAACTGCAGAATTACAATACTATTATTTTATAAACTTTTTTTGATAATATTATTACACAATAATATTTGTCTTTATTTTCAAATGTTAAACCATCAAGCGTTTATTTTGACAGAAAACAGCCTATGACTGCAGGTCAAAAATAAATCAACAAGACTATAATATAAAATATAAAATTATCATTATTATTTTACAATTAAGAAATTACTATTGAAAAAAAGAACAATGAAATAACATTGAAAAATAATTTTGTTTTGCATAATTACAGTACTAATATTTAATCTTAATGTTTTCATTTCCACTTTTATTTCGGCAGAAAACTGCAGTGAGCCCTAAAAGCATCTCCTTTGTTGCCAATGGGTTTATAAATGCTTCTCATTACAAAATCGTTACATTATTGTTATGAAACACCGGACCGTGTGTTTGGACTAAAGCAGCTCATTTTCACTGTAGGACCGAGTTTCCAGTGCGGCAGAAACGTCTGATCTCAGGGCTACGTGTTCACAGGCGTCACGTAGTGGATTAAACATTGATCTGAAGCGACCTTGAGCCGCCGTTAACATCACAGGACGAGGTGAAAGACCTTCTCCTGGCATCAGACGCGAGTGAAGAAATCAACCACACCACCGGATGAGAACGCCAGAGCCAGTCCCACACAGAGACAAGCTCTCGAATGCATACTCTACAGCATGCAACAAGTTTTATGTTTTCAGAAGAAACTGGGAGAGGTTCAGACGTCTAAAACCCCTGAACATCAGTGAAAAACTCGCTCTCTTACACACACACATGCACAAACACACACACACACAAACAAACACACACACACACACACACACACACACACACACACACACACA
>NW_015536478.1:72174-74222 GCF_001515605.1 Sinocyclocheilus anshuiensis
CACACACACACACACACACACACACACACGCACACAAACACACAAACAAACAAACACACGCACACAAACAAGTGCAGCACACGTGAAGTTGTCAACATGATGTAAATGTTTAACAAATCACTTGTTAAATATCTTTACAGAAAAGATGCATGAACTACAACTACATATTGTACAAACTTGTCTTATACATAATATTATATGTTCAGAAATAATACGAGGAAAATGCTTGTAAAAATTCTCAAAAGTCAAGGTAATTCAAATTCAAAATGACTGAAGGTATAACACAAGTAAACTACTATTAACTGTAAATGTTCTGTAAAAACAACAGCAGCTTTCAGCCTGTCACCATGATGCAAACATGAAATATCAGACATACAGTAATAGTTACAGGTTTTTTATTCGGTTGCGCTGCTTTTCCATTGTTTTTTCTATGTAAACATGGATGCGTTTGACTGTTACGCTCACGTCTCTTGCATGAAACGGCAGTCTAAAAACACGCCACTCAAGTTAAAAGAAGTTCACCTCCATCTTCTTGCAAGTTTTTCCTATTCCACTGCCCGCGTCGCATCTTTGTCAACACAAAAGCGCATTCTGTGTGAATGAGCGGTTAATCACGTGCACCGACATGCGGTTGGCATATTGTCAAAGTGTCTAATTCTAACGTTTGGTAATATTTATATTCAAAATCGCGATTCCTCGATTTCAAAACAATTAAATCGTGGCAAAACATTAAATTCGAATTAATCGATAAAATCAGAAAAATGGCCCAGCCCTACATACAAGGATATAAAAAACTTCAGAATAATGCGCAATAAGACCAGGAAAAATGGCCCAGCCCTACATACAAGGATATAAAAAACTTCAGAATAATGCGCAATAAGACCAGGAACATTTATTTAGGATATTACGCAAAAGTGACCATGAGCAGCATCAAGAGACTGGGTCAGTCCAGAGTTATTTTAGTATTTATATACTAAAATAAATGTATATACTATTATACTTTTCATTAATATTTTAAATTAGATTTTATTTTTTATATTTTTTGTTTTCACTTTAATTTTAGTTCAAGTTTTAGTAATTTTGTTGTATGTTTTTGTCATTTTTATTAGTTAAAATAAAATAAAATAAATATTTTTATTTGAAATAAAATAAACTATTTTTTTATACATCATATATTACACATCTCATATGCATTAAACATTTTACTGTATTTTATAACAGTTTTACTAAATCTTAACGTTTTACTCAATTAAAATTTTGAATTTGTTTTAGCATTTATATACTGTTATAGTTTTTGAATATTTTAAATTACATTTTATTTTTATATTTTCTCTAAGTTTTAGGAATTTTATTGTCTTTCTCATTTTCGTATCTTAAAATAACAAAAAATTTAATAAAATACAAACAATTTTTTTTTAAATGTGTCTATATAGTTGAATGAATTTGCTTATTTGTTTTAATTTATTTAGTCTTAGATATTTTAGTATTTCAAGTTAAAGAGAAAAATGAGGTTAAATTAAATTTAAATAAGTTTTTTCATATTTTATTTCAAGTAGCTTTTTTTTATGGTTTTAGTTTTAGCACGTCTGCTTCGCTGGCACAGACAGAGACTCAGAAAACAGACACAACATGTCAATCACGACTTTGAAACGTGTCCAAACCCACAGCAACCCTCGAGGTCGGCTCAAAAGGTCAAAGGTCATAGCGTACAACAACAGATGGTTCTGTGGAAACAGCAGCGGAAATACAAGGTGAAACTTAGTAGAAATATATTAAACAGCCATTTAGCCCTGTCTATATTCATAATTACACTTAAAGTATAAATATGGTGTTAAAAAAGTGGGATTGTTCACCCAAAATGAGCAAGCTGCATTGAATTATGTGTGAAATTCTTGAGTGTGTGTGTGTGTGTGTGTGTGTCCAAGACTCTCTAACCTGTCTGACACAATAGCAGATGAGCCAAATGCGCCATCACACAAACACACACACACACACACACACACACACACACACACACACACACTCACTCACTCACTCACACACACACA
>NW_015536478.1:74288-88523 GCF_001515605.1 Sinocyclocheilus anshuiensis
CTCCAGATGTTCACAAAACACACAACTGAGAGACTGACCGGACAGATTCAATCAGGCCTGTAAACATCACACACAACTATTTTAGTGACCAGTTCTTAAACTCTTAACATTCGGTCACCCATATTTTGAATATTTGGATACATACTTGGATTTACTATAAAATCGACAGGGAGCATTTGACATAAGTTAATATGCAACATCATAATTGCTGAAATAAACTGCATTTTATGAGATTTTCGGACACCAAAAACACAATATAAATATTGCTTTAGAGTAAAACAGTCTCTGTTGCTCACCAAGGGTGCATTTATTTGATCAAAAATACAGTAAAAACAGTGAAATATTATTACAATTTAAAATAGCTGTTTTTTATGCGAATATCTGTTAAAACATAATTTATTTCTGTGATGCGCAGCTGAATTTTCAGCATCATTACTCCAGTCTTCAGTGTCACATGATCTTCAGAAATCATTCTAATATGCTGATTTGATGCTCAAGAAACATTTCTGATTATTATCAATGTTGAACACAGTTGTGCTGCCCAATGTTTTTGTGGAAACTGTGATGCATTTAATTTTTCAGGATTCACAGATGAATAGAAAATTCAAAAGAACAGCATTTATTTGAAATAGAAATATTTCATAACATTATAAACGTCACTTTTGATCAATTTAATGCGTCCTTGCTGTATTAAGCATTTATTTATTTCAAATAAAGAGTCCTGTCATCAGGCCATGTTTCGGCATGTGTGTCCGTCACAGATGAACAAAGTGACAATAGACACCAACACCTGTCAGACACACATGACAGAAGAACGTGTGAGTGACGAGACAGAGGACAAACTACAGCAGAAATCATGATTTAACACAACTTCAACTACTACAGCTTCAGAAGGTTACAAACTAACAACAAACAATCTACAAATATTTAAAATGCATCATGATTTTATATCATCTTTGCCAGGTAAACAAGGCAGAGGTCAGCCTCTTTTCTTCATTTTCCTGAAGTGATACTTTGCTAATAAATACTAGATAATGCTCATATTCATGTTTCACATTGCTTGTAAACTTTTTGAAAATCTCATGTCATTGTGATGCTATGGTTTTTAAACAGTATATATATATATATCAGTTAATAGAGACGACTGTCTACAGAGCTCTTGATTTAGCTGAAGAAAACTCCTCACTCTTCAGCCACTCATGTAAAGGATCCAGCACTTTCTCCATTAAGCAGATGAATGAAGAGCCATTGTTTTCGTGTCCCTGAAGCGTGGAGCCAGCAGAGACTCTCTGAGGACTGAAGTCGGTACGCAACGAGGCCACGATCCGTCCTTAGAAACGCCCTTCACAGTCAAATCACAGTATACAGTAGGCTTGCTAGGATTTTGAAAAGCCTGTTGACTTTTGCCGTTTATCTAAGGTGATTTTGGAAGTTTTTTTAAACATTCGTTTCTTATTTAATTGGTTCCACATTGTTTGCTTCAAAGTGTATGCCGTGCCTCCAAGCTTTCTTACTTGTTTTGCTAATAAACGTCCTACGTTTCTTATTTATTTGGTTATATATTATACATGTTTACTTATTTCCAGTTTTGTATACCTATTTAAACTTTATGTAAGTTATTTGTTATTTTATATTAGGCATAGCCTGCCCTATAGCATGGTGTATTTTTATTTGTTTTGTTAATAAAAGTTCTATGTTTTATATATACGCTAAAGTGAGTTTGACGTTGTATTTTGTTGTTGCATTCAAGCGATTGACGCCGAATTGACGCTAATTCGAAAGGGAAAGTAAAATGTGCACGGCGCTTTTAAGCTATTTAAAAGCGAAGGAAAGCGAGGAAAAGAGGGAAAATTCAAACAGACTAAAAACGAACAATTGCTTTACGCCGAATTGCAGCTATTTGAAAGTGAAAGTAAAATGTGCACTTACAAGCTATTTAAAAGCGAGGAAAAGAGGGAACGCCCCCGCGGTGATACCGGTATTATCGGTGTTGTCACACGTCAATTATCCGGTGGGAAAATTTCCTCACCATCACAACCCTAGTATACAGTACTCAGGACGACCAGATCAACATCCAACTCAAGTATCCTGGAACCAATGTGAGGTCTACACAGACAGAACGTCATTCATTTACAACAGTGTTGAGTGTGTGCATACAAAGTGCGTGACTGGTGTAAAAAACTCGGAATAAAGGAAACCTAACATGCACTAATCAACCGCACAATTTATGGGGAAAAAAATCTAATTGTGATTTTTCTGATAAATATTGACTGTGATTCAAAATGCAATAAAATCTGGTAACATTTTACATTTTTTAAGGATCTATTTACATTAACATAAACTGACAAAAATATAGTGCTAAAGCATTTATTACGGCATATAATTACATTTATTAATTAAATATTTGTTAAATAAAATCAAAAGTTGTATGTGGGTCAAAGACGTTAAGATGTCCGCATCAAAGGAAATTTACAAAAGTGATTTCATGTCCATAGAAAGCACATTAAATGCAAGTAAAGTGTCTACTTTTAAGGTTTCAAACAAGTTTTTGGAGAATAAAATGTTGAAATTTGGTTGAAATAATGTTACATTGTCATTCAGTGTAACGCAATATTTATGTAAGAATTCAAACAACATACTTATTCTGACGTGTACATATTAAAATATATAAAAGAATAAGGGAGCATATTAAATTTGATTGCGTTTTAAAGGAGTAAAAAATTTGTTTCTGACAAATGGGCAAAACCTAGGATAGTGGCAAATTTAAAAAATGTAAAAGTACATCTAATTAGTATTTGGGGTGAAAGTAATTAGTCTTTTAATATGTCATAAATTGATTTTTGTTGTAAATATGCCTGACAAGATTGTTACACAATGACATTTTAGTGGCTCTCTTCTGTAAATCAGGGGAAAATGTATGATATTTATTTTTTGCTCGGAAACACAAACACAAAATTGCAATTAAATTAAACAGAAAACTTTTAAATTTTTTTGGGGAAAAACAACAACAATTTAAAGCAGTATTACACTTATTGTTTTTATGCTTAAACCCTTTTTCGTCTTTGACCCATGTTTTAATATTAATTAATGGACCTGAGCTGAGTTGTATTTGTATTAATGTGTAACCAAAGTTACATACATAAAAGATAAATAAATACTGTAATAAATATATTGCTCAATATTAATGAGTAATTAATGCATCAACTAATAATTATATAATAACTATAACTAATTGTCATTGTTATTATTGGTAATATTAATAATATAATTGAAATTGTAATATTACGTATAGACAAGACAAGAGCAATAAGTTACAGAGTAGAAATGAAGGGAGAGAGAGAGGGGCGCTAGATTTAAGATCAATCTTTCTGATGGGCTTGAGTTTAATCAGTCAATCACTCAGTGAATCCCACGAGCAATTCATCACATTCTCCATCCTCAACGTACATCTGTGCTCTTTCAATCAGCCGATGGATCGCTTCTGCTGCGTTTGCATTCTAGCTGGTTAAAGACGGAGACATTAACGAGGGGAGATTAAGTACTGAAAAAAAAAAAATTAAAGCTACACAGGAATAAATAATAATTTTAAAAAACGGGAAAAATAGAATAAAATAAAAATGGCAAAAACACAAAATGCACTTAAATTAAAATAAAAACCAAAAATATAATCTTATTCTTAGATTTTAAAAATTAAAATTATTAAAATCTTAAAAGTAATAAGTAGTAGTAGTATATAAATATTGATAAAAAAAATCAAATAACAAATGTGACAAAAATTGAGCTAAAAACTCAAGTTTATTTATTTATTTAAGGGAATTTAAATTATTTATTTTTATTTGATATACATAAAAAATATATAATATATTGCTAATATATTAGCAGTACTTAAAATGTGTAATTAAGTTATTAAATTTATTTAATAATTTAATTTAGTCATTAATTTTAAATTAATAATTTAAGTACTTTATAAAAAAAATTATATGGATAAAGTACATTTTAGGCACAAAAACATGCTAAAACCATATTTATTTATTTTCAGATAATTGAATTAATTTTATTTATTAATATATATGAACAGTAGTTAATAAAAAATTAGGGTAAATTATGAAGTACACTGTAATGAAAAACATGCAAAACATGTGAAATCAAGATTTTGAAGCACGAAGCATTTACCTACACAAAAAAAGTAAATTTTATACACAAAAACCATGCTAAAAACTTGATCAGAAGGCATATATTGTACATATTTGAATTTATTTGACATGCATTTAATTTATATTTTATTATTTCTTCTTTTATTTATGAATATATATTGACAGTAGTCAAGATTATGAATTACATTGTAATGGAAAGCAAAAACATGTCTATGTAGCTACATGCATAAAGTACATTTCAGGCACAAAAACATGCTAAAACCATAATTATTTATTTTCAGATAATTGAATTAATTTTATTTATTAAAAAAAAAGAAGCTGAAGACCCGTCAGAAGAGCATCTCTCAGAGCCCATCCCTGCTGTGAGGCGTCACCTTTGGGCAGTTTACAGGAAACACAATGTTCTCGTGTCAAAAGATGCTTTATGAGGTCAGCGGACCCTCAGACCAATTATCTTGTCACTTCGAGACAGCGGCACGAAAAATGTCCTGTCGCAGGCTTCGAGTCTCTGGGAACACGGTGATTGAGGACGCTGCAGTTTTTGCCTCGTCATGCTCGATTCCCTCCCCTCTATCCCGCACTTTACCTCATTTGTTTGTTGCCGGTGAGAGAACAGCATGCGCTCGAAATAGAGTACCACAAGACCAAGCACCGAGTCTGCACTCGCTAATGCATTAACAACACGCTCCACAGTAACGCTGCCAGCATCAGATTCACCCACAACGGCTTCGTTTTTAAATAAACCATGAGAATTATTTGATTATAAATTCAGTTTAAGTACTAAAATAAAATAAAAAAACTATATAGAAAAACAATAGAAATGACAAAAGCACACAAAATTATTAAAATTTAAATAGAAATAAAAATTTAAAAATACATAAAAATAATTAAAAAACAATTAGAACTTGAAATAAAGCTGAAATAAAATAAATATTAGACGAAAGAAATAATGAAAAAATTAAATACTAATTAGAAATATATACTTTATAGAAAAAAAATGACAAAAGCACATAAGTAAAACAACAACAAAAAAATCATTTTCAGTCATTTAAATAAAGCCTAAACAACAAATAAATATTAGATGAAAAACAAAACATTAAATCAGCAATGTATATAAAACAATAAAAATGCAAAAGCACATAAGACTAAAACTAAAATAAAACTCTATAGAAAATAATAAAAAAAAATACAAAAGCAAATAAGCAGAAAAAAAAAAAAAAGGAAAATTAAATGAGGCTGAAATAAAATATAAATAGATAAAAAAAACTTTTAATAATAAACAAAACTAATTAGAAATGTATATAAAATAAAAGCAAAAGCAAAATAAATTAAAACGTGTGAATGACGAATATAATTTGGGAAATTATAAAAATAAAAGCTAACTCAAAATATTAAGAAAAACTACAAAAGTATATAAATAATACTAAAACACGACTGGTGCTTTATGTCACTTGGTTATTTTCTTTCATATGCCATTATATACTCTCCAGCTCTAGATCTCTATTTGTGCTACAGGTCGGCCACGGGAGGACAAGAACATGAATTAAATCATTCAAAGAGCTTTTGGGACGAGACAGCTACTGGTTTAATTTAAAACAATCATCATCTACTGTAATCCAGCGGGAAGCGCATGAGTTAGATTGACTAGAGATTATTACAGCGATTCAGATTAACACACATCCAGACTCTTCCAGACACGCATTCGTCTTGTTTCCATGGATACCGCAGGAATTCCGTCTCCGGGTTACTCTTCCCTCATATTCATATACACAAAATAGTTTCTTTTTTTCGTCTGGGTTAACAGATTATTGAACAGTGCAAACTCAAATCAGGAGAGCATATGCTGTGGACGCCTGTCAGATTTATTTGATTTGATTGATTTAATTCATTTCAATAGTTTCATTTTCTTCAGATGGGATGGGAGTACAAAAAGATCCATAATGGGTGTAGCAGGCAGCACAACAAGAAATGTAGCTACAGTATTCAACAAAATAATCATCAAAATAAATGGTTAAGCAATTAAAATAGACAGGATTGCAATTACCAAATATGTCTGCAAAACACAAATATGTGACCCTGGAGCACAAAGCCAGTCATAAGGGTCAATTTTTTGAAATTGAGATTTATGCATCATCTGAAAGCTGAATAAATAAGCTTTCCATTGATGTATGGTTTGTTATGATAAGACAATATTTGGCTGAGATGCAACTATTTGAAAATCTGGAATCTGAGGGTGCAAAAAAATCTAAATATTGTTTTGTGCTCCAGGATCACATATATACTTTTGCAATTACTTCAGCAAAAAGCAAAAATTTACCCAACCACCTCAGGAGAAAAAAATCCATGCATTTAAGCACTATTACATATTTATTATATATAAAATTATTAATTTATTATTATTATTATTAAAAATATTATGACTAAATAAGGAATACTAAGATGTGTGACCAAAAAAATAGAGTAAAAACCCATCATTTATTTATTTAATTTATTTTTCAGGGAATTTATTTCTTTTTTAATTTTATTATGGCTTACAGCATTTTTTACTGTAAATTTAAGTTTTCATTTAGTTGAACACCAAAACCAAAAACTAAGCTTTTTTATAATCAATTAATTAATCATTTGTATTTAATAAATCAACACTCGTATATGTCTTCACATCAACTTTTTAATAATATAATTATGTTTCTACTACAATTTGTTGTTGAAATATGAACATTTAAACAGCGTCTGTAATAAAAATTAGATCTATTCAAACATATGTAGTAGTTTATAAAATTTTCGCTTGGCGAAATTTTAATGCTTCGGTAAGTAAAGCCGAGAAACAATCTCCGAAAGCTCAGAGAGGAGAACAGAGGCATGAGGAGGAAGAAAGATGAAGAACAAATGCTTCAGTGGGATGGGAGTCACTCTCTCACTCTCTCCTGAATATTTCAGGAGCAGGAATATTTGAAAAGATCAACCGCGGCAGCAGAGCCCAGCGCTGACGAGAACGCGCGTGAAACACGGCCGTATGTGGGGCGCTCGTGCATCATGATGAAGACCAGCTCATCGCAAATCAAACACGATCCGCACGAGATCTCAGCATCACACGCATCCACAGAACCTACGACACCCTTCAGGAGAGAATACATGCCCATCAAAGTACATCAGTTTAATCCATTATCAGCCTGCATTAGACTAATCAACTAGAATACATGCTGGAATAAATGTTTACTGTGATTATTACAGCTATTTAATCGTTTACAAAGCATCTATTATTATACTGATGTCCACTTTGTGTGCCAACAACACTGCCTAAACATAGGGAAAAAGTGAATAGATTAACTATTTTCTTGGCCTTATTGCTTTACTTGGTGTCATTTCACTATAGCGATATACATATATATACCGCTATATTATTGGAGTAATATTTGATTTTACATTTTCTGTTTTCACTTTAATTTCAGTAATTTTGTTGCATGCTTTGTCATTTATTATATTTTATTTTTGATATTTTGTTTTTATTATATTTTATATTTTAGTACTTTAACCCTAACCCTAATTAAAAAATAAATTTCAGTAATTTTGTTGCATGCTTTGTCATTTATTATATTTTTTATATTTAGTTTTTATTATATTTTATATTTTAGTACTTTAACCCTAACCCTAACTAAAAAATAAATAAATATTGCATAAATAAATGTGTATAAACCTTGCATATAAAAATAAAAAACATGTTTCCACAGAAGTCTCCGTTGTTTAACTCACTAAACACACAAGTGTATGCAAATCTAACTCAGTAAATAGTATGTACAATTGATTAATTATGACTGTGCTCTAGTTGAGAGTTATGCATGAGAGAGATTCACATCCAGATAACCTGTGAGTGACATGGAAACGATATCTTTCACATAACGCTGAGGAAACGGTTTCAGACTGCAGGTGTGTTCATCACGACTCTCCATCTGCCACGGGCTTCACAGCGGCTCATCCACGACCGCGGCGAGAGCGATGAGACGTCACAGCTGTGTGCTCACACACACTCACGACACACAGAGCTCTCCACATATAACTCCAGCATGCCGGGAAAACACATGCAAAACACGCACATCAACAGCACAGAGCTCATCATCATCACTGCTTCATCAGACACTGAGATCACGTCACTGCATGGAAAAATCATTCTTCATTCAATAAGAGCCTTTCACTGCTCTCACGGAGAACAAAACCCTCACAGCAGGAGCAAATACAAACACACTTCAGTCTAATGCAGTTGTATGAGATATGACAAATATCTTACATCACGCATGAGTGACTGAGCAACTGTAAATCTCATAGCATGTTATATTTATATTAATGTGATTTTTATAGCCATTTTAGGATGGAATTTTATAAATCAACAATTACTTTTAGTTTTAGCTCATTAAATATAATTTTCTAATAATTATATTTACTGGAAAATTGACAAAATGCTTTGCATACTAAAAACCAAACAAATATATGTATAGTTATTTCTTTGTTGTTGATTTATAACTATAAAATACAATTTACTAAGTTATTTTTGCTGGAGATTTGACAAATGAAATGCTTTACATACTAAAAATCCACCACGTGTTATTTTTATAGTTATTTTATAGTGATTTTGTAATGGTTTATAAAATATCACTTTATTGTTGATGGAAATGGGACAAATAAAACATTGTAAATGCTTTATATGATAAATATCCATCATGCATGTTATTTTTAAAGTTATGCTATTTTTATATTTATTTTAAAACAGTACAATATTTTATAATTGTTATTTTTTTCTGGAAATTAAAAACCCAACACATTACTTTTATAGTTGTTTGTTATTTTTATAGATATTTTATACTAGTTTATAAAATCTAACTTTAAAATCAATATTTTTCCTGGAAATTTGACAAATAGGATGCTTTATTTACTGTCCATGTGGAAGTGCCTATTTGTACATTTTCCAGTTAATTATTTGTTTTGGGACAAACAACAGTCCGGTACAGTTTGGGACACGTCCCGTTTCATCGACACTCTCAAATATAAATAAACCTTACCTAGAAATAAAGTCACCCTCATGCTTAGAGGCATGTGAAACTACATATTTTCAAAAACTATAAATATTTTTTTTTATTGGTTTGCCAACTAATTGCTCTTAAAGGGATAGTTCACCCAAAAATTTAAATTCTGTCATTAATTACTCACCCTCGTAATTAAACCCGTAAGACCTTCGTTCATCTTCGGAACACAAATTAAGATATTTTTGATGGAATCTGAGAGCTGTCTGACCCTGCATAGACAGCAAAGCAACTGAAATGTTCCCAAGGCCAGAAAGGTAGCAAGGAGATCTGTAAAATAATCCATGTGACATCAGGGGCTCATCCGCAATTATACGAAGCTATGAGAATACTTTTTGTGCGCAAAAGAAAAAGAAAAAAAACGACTTTATTCAACAATTCGTCTCCTCCACAGCACCCTGGTGCCATTTTGGAGAATATCAGCTGGACGTAAACAGCGTATGCTGTTCTGTGTCAGCTGCGTCACGCCGGATCAGTTTCCTAAGTTGTTGTGATTTGATCAGAACGGAAACAGTGTATCCGCGTGGCGCAGCTGACACAGAACAGCATACGCTGTTTTACTTGGGAACATTTCAGTTGTGTTGCTGTCTATGGAGGATCAGACAGCTCTCAGATTCCATCAAAAATATCTTAATTTGTGTTCCGAAGATGAACGAAGGTCTTACGGGTTTGAAACGACATGAGGGTGAGTAATTAATGACAGAATTTTCATTTTTGGGTGAACTAACCCTTTAAGGAAGCCCTGTATAAAAAAAAGGCTGATTTTATTTTTTTAATCTATCCATTAGAGATTGACCGATATATCGATTTACCGATAATTTTACCGATACTTACGGATTTTACCATAATCGGATATCGATTTTGTGTAATATCGGATTCACCGAGAAATGCCGCCATCTTGTGGATGTTTTGAGAATTGCGCGCAGACGAGACAACAACAACAACGGCATGCACAACAGGTAAAGCATACTAACTTGCTTTGCTGTAACTAGCCTAGTCATTTATTTTTACATAGCCATTAATGCACAATGCCTGATATGTAGGCTAGTTTATGCAGCTTGGCTCTAAGAAATAGAGACAAACTCATGGCGTCAGGTAGGCTTGTTAACAAGATAACAAGATTAAGTTAACAAGATTCACTTGTTTAAAACAGCCTAAATTATATTAACATTTACTATATAACCATTATATCACTAATAAACATCTAAATAAATACAACTCTATGGAAATTAATTATTATCTCCGCGAACAATCGCAGTTTGAGTATAGTTCTGTGTAAATGCATAGATAAACAGCGCTTTGTCAGCAGGCATTTCATAATCTAGAATGACAAAAACACTTAATAATTCTGATATAACATACCAGTTGAGAAATGCAATAAAATACTGTTTTTATTTTGTTAAATTCCAATATTCAAGAGAATATTATTCAGTTAATTAACATTATCCAGCAAATTATTCTTCACTCTTTAACCTATTTAACTGCTTATAAACCTACTAAAACTGCAGTTTAACCCCCCCCCCCCCTTTTGAACATAGACGTGAAAGTGCACTATTCAAACTTAAATGGTTATAATTCATGAATGCTTTTGAATACAGACCTAAGGTTTGTCTCTTTTAAAAGAAGACAATCAACAGATTATTGCAGAAGTGAAATCATAAAAAAAATGAAAGTACAAAAAAAGTTATAGAAGTTTAAATTTACTGTAAAGAAAATGTACTGTATTATTTTTATTATATTTTATATAAAAAATATTTTACAAAATAGGTTTTTAATCCAAAATTGATAGAAAATTAAAGCCATATGTCTAAATAAGTTGTGTTCCAAATTTGAAGTTGATATAAAAAAAAATTGAGGTTCCTATGCAATTTTGTTTAGGCGTTATACCACAAATAGCCACCGGGTGCCACCCAAACTCCATTGAATTTCTATCACAAATGAATGAATTTCTCTCTCAATATTACTTCCATTCCACCAAATATGGAATCTTGAGACTCAGACCTTTCCAACAATATGTATTTTGTCAGGATTATAAAAAGTTTTGATTCTTAAAAACCGCAATACATTTGGAATATGACACCTCCCACTAAGGAGGTACCATTTTCATGGTAACGCAATGTCCGATTTCAAAATGGTTTAGAGGATGAATTTCGAGATTTTAAGCTTTTCAAATGATATATAACTTATGATGATTACTAAAACATGTGATAGGGAAAAAGGTAACGAAAAATAATTTTTGTGACAAAGGTCAGAACTCCTGTTATGATGTATATGTTTTGAGGTGCACTCTTGTCATAAATTAATCTATTACTGTTCCTACATACTTTTTAACAACAAACAGTGGTAAAATATCTATTTAGGAGTCTTAGACCTTTCCAACGACATATAGTTTGTCATGATTAGATTAGGATTTAATTGTAATATAGTGAAGTAAACTTAGGCGTCCCAGTGGTGGGACGGTGACGGTGTTGCTGCTGATGCTTTTTATAAATAAAATGATTTTATTTTTGTTTTGTATGCAAGGAGGGAGTGATTGTTCTAAATAACATGGTTTGTTCAGTTCAGTGGTGTTGTAATCATTGTGTCAAAAACAGAAGTTTAACAGCAAATAAATATCGGTTCTGCATATCGGTTATCGGGCACATAAACATGCAAATAATTGGTACTAAAAAAAATTCAAAAATCAATATCGGTCAATCACTACTATCCATAAATTTGAAAAGTGCCTATATTCCTGATGGACCAATCAGACAATAACAAGGTCACTGTCAAGACCTTCTGACTATAAACACCAAACACTCATCCAGGCAGTCTGCGCAAAACACGTCCTCGTTAACATCAGAAGTGCTGAGAGAGCAGCTGAGACTGCCGTTCACGTCAATCTGCATTACATCCCCACTCTATAAACAACACACGCTACACTACAACTAAAGAAATCAACACCAAATCACAACAACACAGAGACACAGAAAACAACACAGTAAACCTCACAGAAATATGGGAAACAAACCAAAAACTAACACAACACAATGTCCCATTATTATTATTATCATTAATAACACTTGTCATTATTATACTACATAATAAATAAAAACAACATAATAATGTATTTCTTATTATACTTATACTTTATTATTATTAACCATAATATTATACTAATATAACAACATAATAAAATGATTATAACAATATCATAATTTTCTTTATCAAGCTTATTACATATTATTAATAGGCAAAACAATGCACACAGTAAGATTAATAATATTTCTATTATCAATAATATCATAATTATAAGCATAATATTATACTATTATAATATACAATTGATCATTTATTTTCATTGCATTTTATTTTCTATTTCTATTTTAGTATTCTTATTGTTATTTTTATTATTATTTTGTATCTTAAGCTATATAATAATTCTTATTCTTCTTATTGTTGTTATTGTAATTATTTAGCATAATTTTATTACTATTATAACGTAACAATAATAATGATTGTAACAATTATACAATATTTTCCTTATATTTATTAGCATTATTATTATTTACGAAAATATTATTCTACTATAACAATAATAATGAGCATAGTATACTACTATAATACAATATTATTATAAAAAAAATCTGTTTTTATTATGTTTACGTTTTTACTATTATTTTTTATATTATGCTAAATAATAATAATAAATTATTATTAATAATATTGCACTACCATATACTATAATATAATACTAAATAATAGCAACTTTTTGTTATCTTCTTACAAAGATTTCAAACTATCAGAACAGAGACAATCTATAAAAAAAAATAAAACCTAAAGACCTCAAAATATTCCAAATCTGACTCTTCTGAACTTCTCTACAGCCGTTTGCTCATATATTCCCGGTCGAGCGTCTGAGCTGAGTTTCTTTATGACAAACACCATCACTCTCCTCACTCTCTCTGCAAAAACAGCATTTCTGTAATTCACACACACACATCTGTACGGTCACGTGCCGTCAATTACTTAACCCACAGCTGCTTAACATCGAGCACTGCATCCCCTCACGTGCATGCTCTCTCTCTCTCTCTCTCTCTCGCTCGTTATTCCTGCGTTCACCCTTCACCGAGATCTCATCCGTGCCAGGCTGCAACCTCAGCAAGACGCCAGCGCTGCACATATCACTCTGAAAGGAATGAGACGGGAAATAAAGACAACAAACACGGCTTTCTACTGCATCATGACCACCAGCTGCACATAACGATGAACGAACGAGCCACAATGCAGAACAGGGTTATTATAGTTACCTAAAATTAAAACCATAATAAAATAAATGTTAACTGAAATAAAAAATTACATTTAAAAATACATATTTCAGCTATTTGCCAAAGCAACAATTCTTATTTTAATTTGGTTTACCTTGATGTACTAAAATAAATTAAAAAAAAATGTAAGTAGCCTATTAAAAAGGACAAAAAGCAACAAAACTAAAACTTTAAATAAAAATGTAAATGAAAACAAAATATGATGCAAAATATGAATAAAACCTGGTAATAGTATCTTAATGATACTAAAATAGGATTGACTCATTCCATGTAAACATACATCTTAATATATTAAATAAAATATTTAACTAAAATTACAAAAAAACAACAAAAACACTGAAACTTACACACACAAATAATGCATGTATTTATATTATTTATTTGCTACATAAAGTTGTGTACTTATATTTATGTATTCATTTTTATGAACATTCATAAAATATTCTATCGTATTATATTGTTACATTTACATTTACGCATTTGGCAGACACTTTCATCCTTTGACTATAATGCATACATTTTAATCAGTTTAATCAGGAATCAAACCCATGACCTTGAGCTACAGCTATTTACATTTTAAAACAAAATATCTATTTTTTTATATTCATGTTCTATTTAAAAATGGATATTAGCTTATTTCCTCAATTCAATTATTCAATTATTTTCTCAATGCATCAAATTTAAAAATGCATATGCATATAT
>NW_015536478.1:88706-104505 GCF_001515605.1 Sinocyclocheilus anshuiensis
AGAGAGAGAGAGAGAGAGGATCCGCAGCGGCTCCAGTGACACAGCATTCTTCAGCATCTCCTCCCTCCCTCACCGGCTCCATTGTAACCTGCTGAGAGACGCTCGCTCTGCAGTTTCCCAGCATGCATCGCTTGGGATGCAGTGGGATGGGGAAAAAACCCGCCATAAAGTCTCGAGATATGTTTTTTTTCCAAAGTTAAACTTGCATTCATTTTACATGGCTTTCTAAACATGCGGCTTCATTTGTGCGAGATGCGAGTGCAACGGTGATAGATGTCCCTGTAGAAAATGGGCGAAATAGGTGTTCTGTGTGAACAGCTTGGTTTCAGTTTTGATGTAAACAAGATCTTCTCGGCATTGATGTTCTCTTTTTACGCTATATTTTTAATGAACAACGCAGCAGCGCCGCATCTAGTGGCTTCAACTGGATAGGCTAACAAAAACATTATAATGCAACGACATTTACATCGTCATCGCATCTCGTGCGCCGCTGATAAGGCTGCCTCAACACACACCTAAAATTCAAATACAATTTTATATATTTTTTCAATATTTGAAGTCGAATGTGGATTTTTATTTTAAATACGACGAATATTCGAAATTCGAATTTTTTTGGACAGCCCTAGTGAGACATGATAAAAACAGTTACTCACAGTTGTGTCGAGACATTGCTGTCGAATCCAACAGTCTACACAACATCGTCTTTTAGTTTCAATCTATCTGAAAATCCTGTGTGGAATTGTGTCTTGTTTAAAAACAAATCTGTGGTAAAATTAAGCGAACAAACGACCAGGTTCTTACTGACGCGATCTGGAACTTATTAAAAATAAAGTTCATCCAAGGCAAGGAAGGAAGGCAATGCAAAGACTGTTTTTCCACAGCGTCTTGTTATCCTTGGAGTCATCTTTATCATTTGATTGCTGAGTAAACCTGTGTTCGCCTCTCTCTTTATTTACCTACTACATGCACAAATGAGTGGGCGGGGCTATAGAGGCAGTGATGTGGAAGTAGGCATTTTCATTTCATCACTACAGACAGATTTGTTTGGGTTTTTTTTTTGGAAATTGTAGTTGCACCTTTAGAGGTGTGTGTTCACACATGTACTGCGTTCATAGAGAACACTGCTGGAGCTGATGGAATGTGATTCACTGCAGACGTGGCCTTATGACTCCAAGACACCTATTTTTAGAAAAGGAGGACACCCTGCCACAGACTAACTACCCCTTCAGCACAACACACACCTCACGTCTCACACACACACACGTCGCTCCCCTGAAACCAGCTGTGCACGTCACACAAATGCATGACACAGGGCATAAAGAAGGAAAAGCCTACAACACCACAAACAACTCACTCTGTTTAACTGCATGAGCCATCAGAACACATTAGTCTACAGTACACAACCACTGTCATAACCATTCATCAATATACAACAACATCAAACATCGAGTCATGTCCAACACTGGGTAATACATAATGATAAATTAAGTACACAAGCACCAAATCATTACTGTACTTAATGACTCTACGTGAGCAGAAAGAGAGAAACAAACAACTATATGTAGAGAAATTTCTATTCTATATATATAAACAAATGTAAACAATAAAAAAACAAATAAACATAACATTAACATAACATTTATATTTGCATATATAACAAAAACAATAAAATGTATTTAATTTTTATATATATATATTAAGAAATTAAAGACATTTTAAATTATACAAAATGTTAACAAATATAGAAAATATAAAAACAAATAAAAAATATATAATATAATTTTATTGTTTTTATAAAGAAATAGTAAATATATATCTCTTGCAATACTTTCTTGAAAACTTTAATTGTTGGCTATTTAACGAATGATTCATGTAGATCTAAATTTGCTGATTTCACTGTAAAGGGCAAAAAGAGTCCGAAATTTTCGTATGCGTTTTTCCGTTTTTTTCGTATTTGTCATCCTTTCCTATCAAAATGCTTGCTACGGATGCGAAAACGCAGAAAATCGAACCTGGTCCGAATTTTTTTATGACGGACGAAAGTTTCGGAGGCAGTGTGTAAACGTGATTGGCACAACGTGAGGTCGAATTTATTTTTCAACGTGCGAAAATTTCGGACGTAAAATTCAGACTCAGTGTGCAGAGACCTTAACCGAGTCTTCAAGTGTTTGCCTGAAGCTCCTTGAGCCATAAAACAGCTCAGCCCGTTTTTTAGCACTGAAACTGAACCCGTAGATGTTTTTATATGGAGGATGGATACAGGTGAGCTCAGAGCCTGACATCATGCAGGACAGTGTTCGGCCCTACCTTCACACGGCCCATTATTCACAGACAAAAACAAGGTAAAAAGATCCTCATTGTTATCTGTGAGTGAAAGGGAACGAAATATAACCGAACAGGAACAGACTGAGTAAATCGATTGTTTTCTGGGTGTGTGTGTGTGTGTGTGAATGAATGTAGAGACACACAGACACACCTGCTGGAAAACTCACCTCTCACAACTGAGCTGAACTAAACTGAACTGCACTGAAGAAGGGCTTTTTCCAAATCTGAACTGAACTTGAAATAAATGACTTTGGAAAAAGATGCAGAATTATAATTCAAATATGTATTTCAAATACGTAGAATTAATTTCGAATGAAAAATTCTATAAAATTCATATTACTGCTGTAAGTGTAGTTGTAAACAATTAATTTTATTTTTTATATATGAATTACCAATAAGATGTCACCACATATACTTTACAACAGAACAGAAGATACTAAACACTAAATACTAAAATTCATATATTAAAATTTTAATAATCAACTTAATTGAAATTAAATTAATTTAAGATGCTGTGAAACAATCCTGTAAATTAAATAAAAATAAAATATGGAAATATTTTCAAAAAATGAAAAAATACAAAAGCACATACAAATGTATTAAAACCTACAATACAATTCAAATTTTAAAAAAAATCTGAAAATATAAAAAGCTAATTCAAAATATTAATAAAGATTATAATAGTAATAATAATAATAATAACAACAATAATACTAAAATAACTGATGTGTATTGATGTCCAAAAAATGAGCCAAAAAATAAGACCAGGTTTACAAGACAAAAAACAAAACAGAACAACTTTAGTAATTGTGCTGGCCTAGTACATTTTCTAGTCAATAAAACCATCTTCCTGTCAATCCAATTCAAATTACTATTCAACTTCCTGTGTGTCATGGCCAATTCAATTCAAACTCACACTGAGAAAAGAGTGAAATCATAATTAAGAACATTACGAAAATGCCACAATACTGATTATTACATGTGACCTTGGAGCACAAAAATATTTGTAGCAATAGCCAACAATATATTGTATTTTTCTTTTATGCCAAAAATCATTAGGATATTAAGTAAAGATCATGTTCCATGAAGATATTCTGTAAATTTCCTACTGTAAATATATCAAGACTTAATTTTTGATTAATAATATGCATTGCTAAGGACTTCATTTAGACAAATTTAAGGGTGATTTTCTCAATATTTTGATTTTTTTTTTGCACCCTCAGATTCCAGATTTTCAAATAGTTGTATCTCAAACCATACATCAATGGAGAGCTTATTTATTCAGCTTTCAGATGATGCATAAATCACAATTTCAAAAAATTGACCCTTATGACTGGTTTTGTGGTCCAAGGTCAGCTCAGATTCTGAATGGATAAGAATGGAAACATGCAAACCACTATTTCTATGACAGAAAACTCTCAGGAGACTGTAGAAACGCTCTTACAACAACAAAAACAGAAGTTGCTTTACCAAATGGAGTCTCAAGAGAACACGAAATATAACCGAACAGGAACAGACTGAGTAAATCGATTGTTTTCTGGGTGTGTGTGTGTGAATGAATGTAGAGACACACAGACACACCTGCTGGAAAACTCACCTCTCACAACTGAGCTGAACTAAACTGAACTGCACTGAAGAAGGGCTTTTTCCAAATCTGAACTGAACTTGAAATAAATGACTTTGGAAAAAGATGCAGAATTATAATTCAAATATGTATTTCAAATACGTAGAATTAATTTCGAATGAAAAATTCTATAAAATTCATATTACTGCTGTAAGTGTAGTTGTAAACAATTAATTTTATTTTTTATATATGAATTACCAATAAGATGTCACCACATATACTTTACAACAGAACAGAAGATACTAAACACTAAATACTAAAATTCATATATTAAAATTTTAATAATCAACTTAATTGAAATTAAATTAATTTAAGATGCTGTGAAACAATCCTGTAAATTAAATAAAAATAAAATATGGAAATATTTTCAAAAAATGAAAAAATACAAAAGCACATACAAATGTATTAAAACCTACAATACAATTCAAATTTTTAAAAAAATCTGAAAATATAAAAAGCTAATTCAAAATATTAATAAAGATTATAATAGTAATAATAATAATAATAACAACAATAATACTAAAATAACTGATGTGTATTGATGTCCAAAAAATGAGCCAAAAAATAAGACCAGGTTTACAAGACAAAAAACAAAACAGAACAACTTTAGTAATTGTGCTGGCCTAGTACATTTTCTAGTCAATAAAACCATCTTCCTGTCAATCCAATTCAAATTACTATTCAACTTCCTGTGTGTCATGGCCAATTCAATTCAAACTCACACTGAGAAAAGAGTGAAATCATAATTAAGAACATTACGAAAATGCCACAATACTGATTATTACATGTGACCTTGGAGCACAAAAATATTTGTAGCAATAGCCAACAATATATTGTATTTTTCTTTTATGCCAAAAATCATTAGGATATTAAGTAAAGATCATGTTCCATGAAGATATTCTGTAAATTTCCTACTGTAAATATATCAAGACTTAATTTTTGATTAATAATATGCATTGCTAAGGACTTCATTTAGACAAATTTAAGGGTGATTTTCTCAATATTTTGATTTTTTTTTTGCACCCTCAGATTCCAGATTTTCAAATAGTTGTATCTCAAACCATACATCAATGGAGAGCTTATTTATTCAGCTTTCAGATGATGCATAAATCACAATTTCAAAAAATTGACCCTTATGACTGGTTTTGTGGTCCAAGGTCAGCTCAGATTCTGAATGGATAAGAATGGAAACATGCAAACCACTATTTCTATGACAGAAAACTCTCAGGAGACTGTAGAAACGCTCTTACAACAACAAAAACAGAAGTTGCTTTACCAAATGGAGTCTCAAGAGAACAACCAATAAGAAAAACAGCCCAAATGATCACATTCAGAACATCTTCACAGGAACATTTTGCAGGCACTTTGCTCCCCAGACAATTAAAGACGCTACACAATAAGAGCCGCACTGGGCCGCAACGGGCCAGTGAGAAGCATTGACTGCGTCAACTTGACCAGAACACTGGCCTTCAGTTCCCATCCAATCACACACCAATTACTTATCACAGCGCTTCTGAAAACTAATGTAACTCTTTAAAGACCGTTTTCCGCACACAAAATAAATTTCACATGCCACTACAGAACATACTAATAACCACCAAAAAAAAAAAAAGTGTATGATGTATAGAGGGGCTTTTAATCATAAACAAGCCTGAAAGTTCCAGCTGCTCATTTAGAAAGATAAGAGAGATAATATACACATCTTACGACCATCTAAAACATATTATAACATAAAAAAAACAATGTAAACATCATCTATTCATCAAAGGTGCATCATAAGCAATCACACGATATTCACTAATAGCAAACTGTTAAATGTGCAACAGTGCCATGTTTTGACTTTGAAATGTGCAGAGCTCGCATGCATTTGATTGAATTACAGCCTTTTCAACTTTGTCTATTTTTTCATCCTCAAATTCAAGACCTCTTAAAAAAGACTTTTGTTACTCTATTTAAGATTTCGTATGAGCAAATTTAAGACTCTTTAAGGAGATGATAAGATGGTTTCTTCTTTCGGTAGTGGTTGATTTACTCTTACGAGGTTTACGAACAGTCCTGAGGAGGACGAGGCACAGGCTGTGCTTTGTTTATGGAGAGCGCTAAGTGTTTAATGAGTGTCGAGGGACGCGTTCATTTGCTCAGAGCGACACATCATGGAAAACCCACGGCTTCACACTCCGCTGCTCTCACACTCAGTAAAGTGTGAACGATGCTCAGATCAGCAGCACAAAAAACATGCATTAACTACAAGACGGAACTGTTGGAAAAACTGGTTCTAAAACAGATTATAAAATAATTCTGATCACATGAATCAACCTTCGATTTTAAAGTTGTAGTCATTTAGTTTTGACATTTTTATTTTTTACTAATAAATGCACCAGTGTTATTTTAGTATCACATGTATACAATTATAGTTTTTGCTAATATTTTGAAATAGATTGTGTTTACTTTTCGATAATATATTTCTATCCGTTTTCACATTAATATTGACGTTTTAGTAATTTTGCGTTTTTTGTCATTTTTGTTAGGTTTTTCTTTTTTTTATGTCTATATAGTTTTTATTTAATTTATTTATTTGCTTTAGTTTTAGTTATTTTAGTACTTCACGTTAAGCTAAACAATTTGTGCCTTGGCAACTAGTTATAATGAAATAAAATTTAATTTTTGTAATTTATATAATTTTAGTTGATGTTAATTTTATCTAATGTGACTTTTTTATGGTTTTAGATTTAGTTAACGATACTTTCTGATAAATTGATCAAAATGAAATGAGTTTATGATTAAAACAAAAACTAATGTCTGTCAATGGGCTCAAAAACTATGTAATTCAAAAGAAAAGTTTTCATACCCCACTGACAGATTTGCTCTTGCTCTCATTATAAACATAATTTAGATCAATTTATCAGAAAAAAAAACTTCTTATCTGATGTAATTTTGCTTCAAGTAAATGCATCTTGATTTAAGGAGGTTTAGATATTTGTGCTAGAAAACAAGACAAAAATACTGAGCAAAATATTCTTTTTTTTTTTTCAGTACATAATGCCACGACTATGAATTTAAGACTTTCTGCTTCTCTGCTTAAGGCCTTCATTTGTAAATAGGAGACTTTTTCAGACCTGCACTGTAAAAAAAAATCTGTAAAATTTACGGTAAAAAAACAGCAGCTGTGGTTGCCGGAATTTAACCATAATAAAATAGGGTAGCAACATTTTAGCTTATAACATATAACATTTTTAACTTAAATTTACAGTTAAATACCGTAATTTCATTAACTGATATAATGTTAATATACCAACCTATTGAAGTGCTGAAATCTGTTTTGTACTTTTGTAATACACTGATAACCACCAAATGCAGGTGGTGATGAGAAAGTCACATGATGAACAAAAGCCCATCACAAGCAGCTTTTAAATATTAACATATATAGAAGGTGCACAGTGTCATTCACACAAACACCATCATGGTAACACACATGAAACTGAAATAACGCAATAAACATTCATTTAACAACATTAGGTGTAACACACAGCCCTAATATACAAAACTGATAAGAAAAAAATAAGAAGAAACAGTTATTTCAACAAAAAAAACAATCAAATTTGAAATGTAACCCAGGGAATTCTGGGAATGTGAATTTATGGTTATTCACTGTAAATTCTACAATCTTTTTCACTTCCAAAAACGGTATACTACCGTAAAATTACATGCAATGTCCAATACAGTTTTTCACCGTATATAGTAGGGAAATTTACCGTTAACCATTTAACAGGTTCTTACTGTAGCATTTTTAGTCTTTTATCGTTAAATTCACGGTAATTTTTTACAGTGTGCAGAATCTCTGATTATGTCAAAACATACTAAAACTACAGCCAAACACAGTCTAGATTCCTCTAATGCTGACACTGCTTAGCTAGAGACGATTGTTCATTAAGCCTAAACATTTTGGGAACTGCAGTAAAAAGTCAGCCTAAAAGACTCAAATAACCTTTGCTCAACAGGTCAGACGATTAACCTCAAACTGGAATTTTGCAGCAAAAGGGTTTCAATGCATCCGTCAGCGTTTAAGAGGCATCAGCATTCCCTGAGCTTTCTTCAAACATAGGCATGCAAACATCAAGGATCTTCCCAACATCTGTTCACCCCTGCAAGGTAGTTTTATTGGGAAAGTCCACTCTGGAAGAGCAGAAAGTGAAAAACAGGAAGAGAGCGGAATGCAAACCATCATGACGGTTAAGAACAACACGGGGTCACGACAAACACATGAAGCACAACATGCGATCTAAAGACAAACACGCATCAGTCTCTGATATGCCAATAATGAAAGGATTGTTTCATAAAGGTGATAGATGTCGTCTTGGCTTGCTCTTCCAGCCGGAGGGCATTTCTTTAGCATGCACTGAGCCAAAGAGCAGCTCGGGCTGCAGAGACCACAGCGCTGAACACACGCCGTACACTCAGGGTGGATTATTAGATTTGAAGCACACAAAATGTATCTAACCAAATAAACCGTCGGTTATCCTCAGGTGACCCTCGGTCAGCAAAAGCACAGGAAATGATAAAAGGTTGCCTGAATCTCACAAAAACAGTTCTAAAATGTCATATTTCAAACCCAAATCAAAAGAAAAAGCAAGTTATTGCACTGTGACACATTCTAACAACCCCCAGACTCACCATTTTCTCAGCAGAAGTGCTGTGATTTAGTCTCGGCTATAGCTCTCCTCACCGCGACGCGTCTCTCAACTCAGTGACAGCTCACGAGACACACAATCTGCAAGAAAACAGATCAGAAATCAGCCAATGTCAAAATGTAGTGATGACAACTGTTCACTAAACTTAAACCATTCAACACATAAGCATCAGTGAGGTCAGATGGGGAACAAATTCAATGTCAAACAGAACAGAAGTCTATTAAAAATTGAAATCTTTTATAACAATATTTAAGTCTTTACCCTCCCTTTTTTTATCAATTTAACACATCCTTGCTGAATAAGATCATTAATTTCTTTCAAAAAAAATAAAAAATACACAACAAGTTTCAACATTGATAATAAATCAGCATATTAGAATGATTTCTGAAAGATCATATGACACTGAAGACTCGGGTAATGACGCTGAAAATCCAGCTTTGCATCACAAAAATAAATTATATTTTAAAGTATATTAAAACAGAAAAGCATCATTTTAAACTGTAAAATATTTCACACAATTACTGTTTTTTTCTGTATTTTTTGCTCAAATAAATGCATCCTTAATGAGCAGAAAAGACTTCTTTAAAAAATATATATATATATCTTACCGATCCCAAACTTTTTAACAGTGTTGTTTGTAAGTGTGTATGCATGTATGTATATATACACACACATTTTGCTGCAGGATGACAAAATACATGTAAAAAAGGCAGCAAAATATGCTACTTGAAAAAAAAAACCCCCGCTTTTGAATTTCACAAAAATGCCCCCCTAAAAATGTGTCCAATTGGTGAACACAAAAAAAAAAAATTATGCTGGGCTTTCTGAAGACCAGTCCAGTCAGCCGAAAAGTTGACCTCAAAAATATGTAGCTTTGCACATCCCCTAGTGTTATGTGCATGTATCTTATTTCTGTTATTGCTCGTGCAAGCAGCAAGGACACACATCAGTGTTGTACAATAAGTGATATTAGTGTTCAGTTCTGCTCAGATCAAAAGTCTTTCTCAACTCTTTCTCTGGAATGTTCAGCATTTGTGTTTTTCCTGCTCAGAGTCCAAATACTTGCAAAATTTGATAGTAAAATGTTGAGTCTAAGACATAGTTGAGCAAACAGATTCGAACATGCACAGGTTATCAGTGCAGTCTGTCACTGTCAGGTGCTCTAAACACACACACACACACACACACACACACACACACAGAGGCAGTTTAATGATCCCGTGTAAAGCACTGTGTGTTTGTATGCGCTCATGAACACACCCATGGAGTTCCTCCTCACCCCGCGCTGCTCTCACCCGCCGAGACGACCTTGATTTCCGGCTACAAGCTGACTAATAGGATGAGCTTTGATTTACAGGAAAAGGAAAGTGAAAACTCCACAGGATCCAAGAGCTCATGGGAAACACACAGATCACCAACCATGTGTGCGCACACTTGTTGACTGGGTTTCCTAACAAAACGTCCACTAAAAAAAAAGTTACAATGAAAGTTTTGTAAAGAAATTCAAACAAAGGCACAGTTCATATGTATATGTATGTATATCTATATATAAAAATTGTACTATATATATAAAATGAAAATTATATAATATTTATATACAAATACACATTTACTAGAGATGCACACATATGTATATACATATGATATAATTTAAATTTATATGTGTTTTTATTTTATCTATTATATTTTTCAGCAATGTATGTGTAAATGCACACTACTACATACACGTTCACATATGTACATGTATATCAATATGTAAATTGTCTTTAAATATACAGTATGGTGGATTTTAATGCAGAACGACTTAATACATGTAAACATACAGTAATATAAACTATTTGAAAATTAAATGGCTGGGCAAGAAAAAAATGATCTACTGGCAAGACAAGTAAAAAAAACGTATTGTTGAGCTTGAGATCAATTAAAAGTCCATTCTTATACACACTCAGAAAAAAGGTACCACAGATGTCACTTTTGTACCTTTTCAAAAGGGTCTAATCTGTACCAATTGGTTACTATGTACTTTTAAAGTACTAATATGCACCCTTAAGGGGTAAAAAAAGGTACAAAAGTGTACCTTTTGAAAAAGGCAGCTGACAGCTTTTCTTTTCTGAGTTTCGATTCAAACATGACAGCTCTACCTGAATGCAAGAGGGCAGCCTTTACCCACAACGCAAGGCTTCTGCAGATTCATTTGAAACACACCCTCTGAACACTCACTCAGCACAAACTCTCACGAGACACGTCAAAGATATCAGAAATACCTCTCATACTCCATCTTATGGCATTTAAAAAGAGAAGAGACGCTGTTTAACTCGCGTCTGAAGCCACACTGTAACAGTTTCCGAACGCTCTAAACTTCCGAAAGCGCTACAAATGTAACGAGCGCAACGTTCCACTCGCGCGCAACAGCGTGTCAGTGAATGAAACGCTCATGTATGAGGTGTGATAACTGAACACACACTCTATACTCATTCTTAAAGTTGAGCTCTTACCTGAGCGTGGACACAAACTCCTGCGCGCTTCACGCCACGACTACGCCCATCCACGCTCACACACAAAGCGCGCGAAGTGGGAGGAGCCTCGGGGCGTGTTGTACGTGAGCACGCTGTTCTTGTGCGTGTCTCAGCAGAGGCATAGCACGCACGTTTCCATCGCTCTGGGTTCTAAACAAACTTTCAACGCATGTGCGTCCACGAGCATCTGTATCAGTAGAGCACATAGCAAAGAAACGCTCGCTGTGTTTTGTTTGCATGTAACGCCCCCACCCGCGATACATTTCACAATCACAATAGAGTCTGCAGACCCCTCCTGAGACCCTGCTGCTGTCCGTGTGTTTACACTGCACTGGAATGACCTGGAAAAAACTGCAAGCGAAAGCCGAAGCCATTTGTTTATAAAGGTCATTTGCTCATTCATTTAAATTGATGATAAAAAAATTATAATAAAATAAATAAATAAATTATTATTACAACTAGGCAAAAATGTGAATTATATATATAATTACACACACGTATACACACACACATAGCTTTTTGCCCAGTTGTTTTTTTTTTGTTTATCAAATTAAATGAATGAGTAGACCACCTTTTTAAGCATCTGATGTGGTGCTGGACTGTGCCTATGATTTTATTGTACATTATTGTGCCAATAATACTATAGAAAAACTGAAATACCATTTTCTTGTAAAACATACTCAAAAACTTCAAAAAAAAACTTTATTATTGCTGTATATTGGAAAAAAAATACATCTTTATAACAGTTACACTCCAGTTATATTGGACTCAAGAAACCAGATGAACAGAGTAGGCTATATGATCCATTAAAATGTAAATGTATTAATTTAATTTCATTAATTATTAATTGTACACTTTATGTGAACCAAAGCTCTATATTTTGCAAATTGGCAAATAAAAAAAAAAACAAATGAATACTTTAATTAGAAAAGTCCTTTTCTCTTTGGATTACAAGCCAACAACTGTTGCTATTTCAATCTAGAAACCATTTTTTCCTGATCTTTCCATTTGTTCCAGGATGGCTGTTTATACATTAAAGACTAACATGCAGAAAGCCGACAAAGCTAACAGACCCTCACACCACTTATATTTATGAATCAATGATAATATGAACATAAATATTCTATATCAGCATTTATTGCACTTGTTATCTAACCATGTTACACACAAACTTCCCCACAGTTTCCAAGCCTCCAAACACGCCTCCTTTAAACATGGCACAAAACGCCTTTTATGGCAGTAACACACGCTGTGGTCACCGAGCAAATGCTTTACGACAGGACTTCCGTGAGCGTCTCACCTGTGAGGTGTGATGGAGGAAGTGAAAAGAAAGTGAACGTGTTTTCTATGTTTAGCCTCCATGAACTTTCCATTCCCCACAAAATTCCACACAAGTGAGACCAGTACAGTTTCTGCAGCACTTGGAAAACTTTATTTGGTGCCAATATTTGAACACAGAGAACAATGTTTATAAGACTGATTCTTTTGGTTATTCTGAACTTCGCATCAGGAGTAACTGTGCATCTGAACCTGAGGAGTTGCCACACACCTCCAGAACAGCAAAGCCTTAGTGTAAATGAAGAGATCCGCATTCCCACAGCCGCACAGGTCCAAACACGCCAGTCCTTATCTGACGTCACACAACACACACTGTGACTGAACTATTCTAGATGCACTTCAGAAATCACTCAACAACTCAAATTATATATTGGTAGATAGAAATGTGACTTAATACCGCAAAATATAAATCCACAAAACCCTAATGCCCAAAATTTAGGCTGCTATTACATTTGAATGCATAGAAAGCCCTTTATATTGTGTAAGAAAAATATGAAATGCAATACAAAGATGTGGCTGAAGTTGCTGTGACTTATTTACAATGCAACTAAATATACATAACACTCAATTAGGCTTGATTTTTGACACTTTGTAGTAAAAAATCTGGGGACCTCTGTTATAAAAACAACATGTTGCTTCCAGAATTCATTTCATTTTTTATTGTACTATTGCTACACACTTAAAAATAAAGGTTCTTTATTGACATCAATGGTTCTGCAAAGAACCTTTAACTTCCAACTTTTCATTCCACAAAAGGTTCTTTACAGTAGG
This sequence comes from Sinocyclocheilus anshuiensis, assembly GCF_001515605.1. Taxonomy (NCBI): domain Eukaryota; kingdom Metazoa; phylum Chordata; class Actinopteri; order Cypriniformes; family Cyprinidae; genus Sinocyclocheilus; species Sinocyclocheilus anshuiensis. The sequence continues at coordinate 101,969 of NW_015536478.1, forward strand.
CTTGCCGCGATAGACGGTGCTGACGGTGATACCGTTGTTAAGCTGCAACACCGGTTACGTCACTTGCCCACCGCGGCACCGACCCCCACCGTCGTTTTGATTTTTTATAGTAATAAAAATAATTTAATTCAGTAAAAGAACAGACACTACAATTAAAAACTGAACGCGGCTGCTCAATGCAGTGTGCCGAACGACAGTCACATCACAGATCAGATTTAATTTATCCAGTGAGAAGAGTGAGTCCAGCTGACTGACAAGAGTGAGGTGAGACAGACAAAACGATGGCGGATGATTTAGTTTCGAAACGAGATGCAAAAGCACCTGTTTGGCAATATTCTGGATTTTGAAAAGCCTGTTGACTTTTGCTGTTTATCTAAGGTGATTTTTTATTTATTTTTGACAGCAAGGTGTATGCCGTGCCTCCAAGCTTTCTTACTCATTTTGCTAATAAACATTCTACTTTCTTATTTATTTGGTTATATATTTTACATGTTTACTTAGCCTATTTCTAGTTTTGTATACCTATTTAAACTTTATGTAAGTTATTTATTTTATATTAGGCATAGCCTGCCCTATAGCATGGTGTATTTTTATTTGTTTTGTTAATAAAAGTTCTATGTTTTATATATACCCTAAAGTGAGTTTGACGTTGTATTTGTTGTTGCATTCAAGCAATTGACGCCGAACTGCCGCTAATTCGAAAGTGAAAGTAAAATGGGTGCAAGTATAAACGAGCATTACGAGCTGCGTGAGTGCGGCAAGCATGAACGGCTCGTCCGTGACGCGGGATTCGCGCCGCGTGGGGCAGAGAGGAGCGAGTATGAGAACCATTCACAGACACAGGCTGTGTGTGCGCTCTTCTGAATTGGGAATAGCCAACATGCATTATAAACTTATTTCAAATTAATCTGTTGGGGAGATAAAATGTGTAAGATAACGTTCACGTACTAACAAAAACATCTAAGAATGTATCTTTTATTCTCCAGTACTGAAAACAGAACCGATAAGGGAGCTTTTGATATGCGCTGTGACGCAGCTCTTGCAAATTACCTTTTTTGTTCGTTGTCTGTCATTTTGAAGCTTAAGTTGCATACGGTTTTCTTTAGTTTTAATTTGCCTAACTATCGATCTGACCCAGTAGACGCCATAATCCCACTCTGTCTCTCTCCCGTCCCGCTCTCCGTTTTTTTTTTTTTTAATGGTGGGTGTTTATGCAGTTGGCTAGAGCAGTGCTGATTGGGGAGAACGGAGGTGCGCTCACTCTTGCCCAGGGCAAGTAAGACTGCAACTCAAGGCTGGCAGTCATGCATATGCTCTGGAACAGAGTAATATCGCGTCCACGTCGCAGGCTTTGCGATTAGCAAATCGCAACCTCTCAAATCGCGATTTCGATTCGATTTCGATTAATCGCACAGCCCTAGTGGCCAGGCCTGCGGAATGGAGAAAACTACAACCAACTTTCACACAGCGCTGCACACGCTCCAAACATAGCAAAACCGACAACAAAATCCTCCATGAGAAAAACACTAGATACAATCTAGAATCTGTTTCCAGGTCAAAGCGAAGGGGACGGCAAACTCGAACTCAGGTCGACCCGTCCATGACCTCGCTGACCTCTAGACACTCATCAAGCTGAATCTCAACTCAAAACACAGATACAAACACTGTCGTCATCAACAGAGCAAATTCAATACACTGAAATCGTCTGTCTGGGACAATTGGATTTGGTGAGCCTGTGTTTAGCATAGATGACAATCTGATCTCATTTATTTCCCTTCAGATAAAAACTGCATCTGTGCTGATCTTATGAGCACAAATTGGTGAGAGGGAATTAAAAACCACAGCACGGCCAATATAAATATATTAAAAACTATGATATTAATGATAAATCAGATCTTTTCAATTTGTTGAGAAGAGATGCGCTACCAACTGCACATTGGATTTTCTCCTGGCAGAGAATGAAATAAGTGAAAAGACGCATGGCATCAGAATATACTAGGATTTGTTCACAAGATCTGATTTTTTAGACAGACTGTTCAAACTTATATATGGCTGGCCTGGGTCTGATTTAACAAGATAACAAACCACCTGGCAAAGCTGGCTGTCATTTAAAATCAGAATTCATGTTTTTTTCTTTTATCAGACAAAAGAAAAATAAAATACATTTTAGTTTGAGATTTTTTAACAATTAAAGGGGTCATATGACGTTGCTAAAAAGAACATTATTTTGTGTATTTGGTGTAATGCCAACCCTCTACATTGCGAGTAAATCACTCGCATATGTCGATGTATGAATATTTCAGTATACAGTAAATCACTCGCACACTCGCAGACTAAATCTTCACTCTGGGCGACTAAATGATGTCTAATATTAGCCAATTGCTAATAAATTCTCAGATTTTACTCGCTCTCTGACTGAGCAGCACATCAGAGTTTCACTCTCCGCCAAGCGATCTGTGCTGTTTTTCAGTTCATCTGAATGGATGTGCAACGCACCTGTATTTAACGTACCGTAAACTCTAGTGTGAAGGCGCACG
>NW_015536478.1:106012-106303 GCF_001515605.1 Sinocyclocheilus anshuiensis
TTAGCCAATTGCTAATAAATTCTCAGATTTTACTCGCCAGTGTGAGTTGGAGGCTAAGTATAAGTTTAGCACATATATTTTCACTCGCCGAACACTCTGACTGAGCGCTTCAGTTTCACTCTCTGCCAAGCGATCTGTGCTGTTTTTCAGGTCATCTGAATGGATGTGCAACGCACCTGTATTTAACGTGCCGTAAACTCTAGTGTGAAGGCGGACGACTCGCCATCGCTTTGTTTCACACACACGCAGCGAGAGAGGGAGAGAGAGAATTGACGCGCTACATGTAAACGA
>NW_015536478.1:106651-114844 GCF_001515605.1 Sinocyclocheilus anshuiensis
AGCGAGAATCAAAGTTACGCCTTCTTTCTTTGCGTGAACATTTGGGCGGCGTTATGCAAATCTTCCCACACAGTGACGTAGACATGTAGGGGCGTGTTAGAACGAGCCGTATTGGGGGGGCGTGGTCGAGTCAACTTTTATAAAGAATATCTCTTTGGGTTTGAGACTTTAGTCTTTGCAACTTTAGGGATCTTATCTATGCACCAACAGCTTGTAACACTCCAAAGAGAAAGGAAAACTTGAAATCGCATCATATGACCCCTTTAAGGCAATAACGACTTGGTTGGTTGACAACCATCCAGAACACCAAAGCAACGCACTGCCAACCATATGACACATTAAAAAAAAACTAGTTTCAAGATGTTTAAATAGCTACAAATTTCCCTTTTAAAAGCTGTTGTTTTTTGTGTTTCTAGGCAGAATTGGATTTAAATTCCTCTGCTTGTCACATCAGTATCACTTCTCTATACCAAGAAAAGAAAGTTTCACTTCTAAATTCTCCTGAAATCTGCTTTGAGGTTCCCCTAAAACTCAATAGAATATATAAACAAGCTCATCTACTATATAAACAAGCATTTGATCTCGCTCTAGCATAGTAAAGCCTTATCTTACATGACAAAGTTCAATATGCACAAATCTGAAAGAGTTTCATCAATCATCATCTAGTTCGCTCTACTTATCATTCCAGAGATATGAAGGAGTAGTTATACATAAACACAACATGTCAAAGTGCAGGAGCGGAGAGGTAAAAGTATTCAAAATATCCGATAAAAAAAGCAATAAAATAAACCCCGCTGGCCTACACTCAAGCATCTGAGACGTGCTCACGTTTGTGTACAAAACGTGCCGGTACTCTTAAAGTAATAGTTTACCCTAAGATGAAATTTCGCTGAAAATGTCCTCACTCTCAGGCCAACCAAGATGTAGATGAGTTTGTTTCTTCATCAAATTTGGAGAAATGTAGCATTGCATCAGTCACTCACCAATGGATGCTCTGCAGTGAATGGGTGCTGTCAGAATGAGAGTCCAAACAGCTGATAATAACATCACAATAATCCACAAGTAATCCACACCACTCCAGCCCATCAGTTAATGTCTTGAGAAGACAAAAGCTGCATGTTTGGAAGAAATAAATCCATCATAAAGACGTTTTAACTTCAAACCGTTGCTTTCTGCTAAAATATCCAGTGTTCATAACACTTCCTTTAGCAAAACCATCGTCTGGTCTGAATCAGGAGAGAAATCTGCACAGATCAAGCACCGCTTACAAGCTAAAACAGTTAATATGGGTGGATTTAGATGTGAGAGGACAACAGGAGATGGAGGTTTTCACTGGAGGAAGCAATATTATGGATTATGGACCATAATAACTGGAAGCAACAGTTTAAAGTTAAAAATATCTTAATGATGGGTTTGTTTCTTTTGTCTTCTCCAGATGTTAACTGATGGACTGGAGTGCTGTGGATTACTTGTGGATTGACTGCTTCCCTTCCACTTAGTCACAAGATAAGCTATGGCACTCATAACTAGAACGTCAAGCTTTCTAACAGGAGATAATGCTACATTTAAAACTATTATTAAAGAGATCATAAATATACGGTCACGGCTACAGGGAGCTAGATTCAGAGCGGTGCAGGAGTAGTCATGAGGCTATTTAAAGAGCCGACTGACCTGTAACATGAGCATGAGCCATCAATTAGACATTTCACCTAAAGCACTGAGACGGATCGCTGAGCTTCCCAGGCTGAGGAATGAGAACGGGATCCGGGGGGTTTGAACAGGAGCCAATCACTGGTGCTCACTGGTAGAACTCGCATAATTATAATCAAACAGAACCGGAGCAACTATTCTATATGAAAACGCTTTTGCAAACTGCGTTCCATTAGCTGCAGGCCACAAACTGTCTGTTTCATGTGTAATTGAAGAAGGACAAATAAATCCACCAGTAAGGCTCAGCAAACACAAGGATTTACACTGAAAGCATTCAGCAGACACCATTAACCGGAGTGTTTAAAAAAAAAAAAGTGCTTAAATGTCACATACGAGACTGTTGTGATCAACAGATGTCAAGCAAGCACTTTAGTATGACATCTGCTAGAAAAATAAATTAATTCAACAAATTCACTCTCTTATATCTAGTACAAATAATTATATTACAGATATATAACAAAGCTTGAAGTCAGACCTTTGATTAAAATGAAATTATAAAATGGCAATATTTACCATGCATGTATTTCTAGCACATTTTTTACAAAAATTTTTTTTTTTTTTACAATAATTAAACAATTTTAACCAGATAACAAACCAAGTCAGTGGCTAGACTTGTAAAAAGTACAAATAATAATAATAATAATAATAATAAATAAACAAAATATATAACAATATATTATATATTATAATACAATATTTTGAATATATATATGTATGTATATTAATAATAACAATAATAGTCCTTGCAAGAAGTGTTATAAATTTAATTTAATTGTAAATAATGCATAAATGCTATGTGATACCAATATTTTTACTATGCATGCATGGCATATGTTTTTTCTTTACTACAGAAAAGTCCTATAGGCATCTTACATATCACCAGCAATTCAGATGTGTGAGGAATATCGAAAACAAAACTAACTTAACCCAGCTTACAAAGCCACATACAACATTCAGGAAGATCAAGGCACTTTATTACACAACGCCTGTGAATTCATTTAAAACGTGCATGTGCATGTGTGTGTGTGTGTGTGTGCATGTGTGTGTGTGTGTGTGTGTGTGTCTGTGTGTGTGTGTCTGTGTGTCTGTGTGTGTGTGTGTGTGTGTGTGTTTAGTATGGGTGGAGGATTTTACAGCCTGTAAAACATCCCAGCTGGTCAATACAGCCACATACAAACACATGGTCGGCAGAAACCAGACAAAAACCACGCTAAATCATGCGTATTTTGTTTATACAACAATCCGCCTAACGTAACCGCAAACACATTAAAGAATAATCAAGTTAAATAAACAGAAAATGAAATATGATCAAGATACTCACTGTGAAAGAATCAGCTGACACAACGAACGGTGACTCAGTAGAGCGCACTACTTCCGCATTCACTGGCGATGACTTATGCGCCAGCCAATCACGATAGAGCGTGTCCCTAGAGTTGGCCAATGGCGAGGCGGAATCCGCCGCGTACTAGAAGTCCAACAGCCAATGGAGAGCTACGGTTGCTCAAACAACAGGACGCCTGAATGCCGCGAGCACACCCACATGCGAACCAATCAGGGCGAGGCTGCGGCGGAGCGGGAGGGGGAGGTTTGAGCCAATAGAAAATCACAGCGCGGCACTAGGGGACCACGTGGTTCACGGCGCGTCGTGCCAGGCTTGGTTTTAAAGAGACGGAGCGCGAGTTATGTGAAACAAAAAGTTTAAAACAAGAACGTGTCGTGCCGACGACTAAATTAAATTGTAGAACATGTTTGAGAAATAGAAAATGTTTAAGTATTTCTAAATATCATATATTTTACATAGGTGAACTCAAGAATAAAACAAAATATGACACAATCATGGTACTGATTACTATATGTGACCCTGGAGCACAAAACCAGTCATAAGGGTCAATTTTTCGAAACTGAGATTTATGCATCAGCTGAAAGCTGAATAAATAAGCTCTCCATTGATGTATGGTGTGTTAGGATAGGACGATATTTGGTCGAGATACAACTATTTGAAAATCTGGAATCTGAGGGTGCAAAAAAATCTAAATATTGAGAAAATCATCTTTAAAGTTGTCCAAATGAAGTTCTTAGCAATGCATATTACTAATCAAAAATTAAGTTTTGATATATTTACGGTAGGAAATTTACAAAATATCTTCATGGAACATGATCTTTACTTAATATCCTAATGATTGTTGGCATAAAAGAAAAAAGGATAATTTTGACCCATACAATGTATTTTTGGCTATTGCTACAAATATACCCCAGCGACTTAAGACTGCTTTTGTGCTCCAGGCTCACATTTTTTAATTTTCTCAACTTCTTGTTTTCAGTTTATACAACAAAAAGTTGAGAAAACTCACAAATATCCTACAAAAACAATCTGGGAAAACTCAAAAACCTGCTGAAGCTGGTTGCCTTAAACTTTTAAGTTTTCTCGACTTTAGATTTTTGACAGTGTATATATTATATTAGTTATTATTTAAATTCAGTGGAATTCAAATGTAATGCACATGAATATGGCTCTGCATCAGAGATGCTGCTTATTTTAATTGCTTTGCAATGCAAGAATAATAAAACATGATGCTGTACACTTGTAGTTTGTCCTTCTGTTCTCTAGACAAGCCCAGCTGATCATTAACAGTGAGCAAACACATCAGAAGACAAGAGCTCATTGATTACCTGCCTCATTAACACAACGTTAAGACATGAAGTTCGGCTGATACAGTATCGTGCGGTTTACCTATCCTGATCTAACCTGGCTCACACGTCTTTATAGCTGTGCACGTAGAGCTTGGGCTATTTCTGCACTGGCTTTCGTCTTTAATCACAGATTGGCTGTCTGACATCAGCACTCAGCAGTCAGTGATGGTACACCTGCCCCGTCCAGGAGCCAGTGCTCCAAAAATCTTTACATACTTTATATTTTATATTCAGATGATCTTCATGTTCATCTGCACTGCAAAAAATGATGTTACTCAGAACTTTTGTCTTGTTTTCTAGTACAAACAATTTTTAAAATCAAGAGATATTTAATGAGATGCATAATGGCATAAGATATTAAGTCTTGCTTGCTGAAAAATTATTAAAAATGACGTGGGTTTGTACTTAACCCATTAAAAAAATGTCAGAAAAATCTTGCTTTCCCTTTTTTTTTTACCCCATTAGCAGATGTTCGTTCTTGTTTTAAGCATAACTTCACTTCATTTTGATAGATTTTTCAGAAAACAAGACTTCATATATTAAGTCACTTTGCATCTCAAGTAAATGTATCTTGATTTAAGGATGTTTAGATATTTTTACTGGAAATCAAGACACAAATATTGAGGCAGAAAATCATGTTCTGCAAAATATACAGAATATACAAAACATACAGAAAATATTCAGAATAATATATTGCTAACACGATATAAGGAATTGCAAAAAATATATGACAATATAGTTACTTATATATCGTAATGCATGTAATTTTATATTCAACAATACACTTCATAATATATAATTGTACATAAAAGTGATAAAATATCTGCAATATATAAATTACACACAATTATGAGGAAAATATTGTGATATATATATATATGGCTTTACCAAGACATCAAATTGTCCAAAACCCCTCAAATTTGAATATAACGTTTTAAGTATATACCACCACACATATTTTCATATATGAAATGCATAACTATGCAAACAATAAATTCAGATAAAAGTTTATGATTATATATTCAGGTTTATGTAAACCCAACAACTCAAGAAAGTGAAATTAATTAATTGAGTGGTTTAATAAAGCTATTATGTAAAAATGTAATGCAGTTTTTGTCTTCATTGATATGATAGATGGTCCATGCATATATTGCAGTATGTTGAAAAATATAAGCACTAGTTTCCCCAAAAAAAAAAAAAAAATGGAACCGTATAATATATTGCATTATATTTGCCAATATATTCCCATACATTTTGTTTTGTTGAGCTTTTAGATCAAGATGTTTTTAAGAAACATAGTTTCATTGAAGTGTAACTTGAATGTAGTGCAGAAGGCTGGCTGTTGATTGACAGACTGTAGCCCCGCCCACAGCTACTTAAATATCTCTGGGCTTGTTATCAGTCATATGGCTTCTCACCTGTTTTTCAAGCATTAGTGGTCATGACGAAATGATGGTGAACTGGGACAAAGGCAGTTCAGTCTTTCAGTGTCCTTACAGACGAGGTCAAAAAACAGAGACTTCCCATTCAGACAGTCTTCAACTGTTTCTATAAAGCAAAACTGTCAAAACAGCAAATTGTTGGCAATATTCTAGATAACAGTTCTGTTAGATGAGCTCAGGTTTCTTCATTTGCTTCATGTTATTTGTAATATCATATTACTGTCCAGTCAGATGATCATTTCTGAAGAACATGCTTTCCTAATTCGAGAAGCCTGCTTGCATGGGTTTTTGATGAAACTGCAGAGGGATTCAGTGTAAATCTCTTCTGTGTATTAAAAGGGCAATGACAAAAAAACATATTTTCATGTCAGAAACATGCAATGTCTGGTTAAGAGTTTCTAGAAGCTTCATCATGGTGAAATATGTAATGATATAGTGACTCCCTCTAGCGTACAAGTCAAAGTACTGCACAATCCCATAATAAATGTACATTTATTCTATGCATACTGTATGTCAGAGGTGTAAAGAGTACCTAAAAACCATACTTGAGTAAAAGTACAGATACCTTACAGTGAAAATTACTCCACTACACGTTACAAGTCACCAATTTCAAAACAACTTGAGTAAAAGTCTTAGAGCAGGGCTGTCCGAATTCGGTCCTGGAGGGCCGGTGTCCTGCAGAGTTTAGCTCCAACCCTAATTAAACACACTTGAACCAGCTAATCAAGCTCTTACCAGGCATAGAAACTTCCAGTCAGGTGTGTTGAGGCAAGTTGGAGCTAAACTCTGCAGGACACCGGCCCTCCAGGACCGAGTTTGGACAGCCCTGTCTTAGAGTATCTGATTTTAACAGTACTTAAGTATTTTACTTATACTAAATATAGGCTCAAAAAATGCACTAGTCAAAGAGACATGCCAGTGAAAAACTTTAATGTTGTGGAGAACCTGTTGAAAACAGGCAGAGGCAAGGATCTATGTGCAGGTATGTAATGGAAAAACTAGAACAAACAATAAGGCAAAAACCAAAGGGAACAAAGAACAGAATGACTGGCAAACAGACAACCATTAGGCCTACATTCAACAACTCACAAGGAACTAAACAAAAACTAGGGCTATATATACACACAGGGGGCTAACAAGCTGAACAAGATAAGACACACCCGAGGAGACTAATCAAGGGAAACCAATGAACAAACGGACTACAAACTGACTACAAACACCATGGGAGAGTGAGTGTGTGTGTGTGTGTGTGTGGGTGTGAGTGAGTGTGTGTGGGTGTGTGTGTGTGTGTGTACCTGGTATTCCCTACATTATGGGGTCCAAATGTCCCCACAAGTATAACACCACTAAATTTTAATCTTTTCTAAATTTGAGCCATTACGCCAATGGAGAGTCCCCGTAAACCACATATACAAGTGTGTGTGTGTGTGAGAGAGAGAGAGAGAGATGGTGTGTGTGTGCAGACGCTCTTTTGTCTGGACGAGACTAAAGGGGTGTTTAACCTGAGCTCCATAAAACAGGCCGTGTGTGTGTGTGAAGCTCTTCTGTCCATCAGACCCACCGACAACATCAACATGGTGAGTGTGTATACATACAAATATACATTTACAATATATATATACATACATTACAATTACACATTAAAGATATCGTCATATGAATTAAAAATACATTAGAAATCGGTACAGTTTCATATTAACATACGTATCCAGCTCACACATATGTATGTTTATGCATGTGTAATAACGTGTAATACATTTTTGGACATACACATACATGTATATTCATTCTAAATCCTGTCAATACATGTTGATATTATGTAAGTAAATATAAAAGATAAACATGTAAAAATTATTTGAGGATTTATACTTATATCTTCATCATTGCAGAGAACGTGCAAATATTATATCAAAATAATAAAATTATACATCGCCTTATAGGTAAAATATATGATAATATCATATAGGGCAATATATGTTATATATTACTTTTACATATGAGACTATAAATCCATGAACTGTATTTTCTTTCAATTACAGCTGTGATGCAGAAATGTTATATTCAGTTATATTAGCATTTTAGTAACAATAAAAATCTGTGCATATTGGCTGGTCAAAAGTCACGACTTTTCTGAGTGTTTTTCTAAGAACAAATGTTTTAACACATATTTATGATCTCTGTTCTCATTTTAGACTTCCTACACTGACAAAGGAGAGAAGGTAACATGACTTTATGATTTCAAAGTATTAAAAAAAATGTTAAAAGATGATTATCTTATTTCTAAATATTTATTATTTATAATGTGATGTAATAACTTTTTTTTCTTTAATTGATTTTTATTGTATATATA
>NW_015536478.1:114947-132859 GCF_001515605.1 Sinocyclocheilus anshuiensis
TACATATATACATAAAAAATAGTTGTTTTTTTCTTTTGCAGCCAGAGAGAGGGAAATTTATAAAATTTCACCATGTGAAATTCTGGGTGGGAAATGCCAAACAGGTGAGTTAAATCTGTGCATAAAAAAAACAGTTATGAAAATATTACTGTAATATGATAATATACAGCTTTGAAATTAAAACAAGATCATTTTGCACTTAATTCAATTTTCAGAGAATGATACGTTTGTACTGGAAACCTTAGTGAAACTGCTTTGATGCAGAAAGTTTCAATGAGAGTCTCTGATCAGATATTGGCACTGAATATAAACTTAGTAGCATGATTTAAATGTAATAAATTGGGATGAAATTAAAGGAAAGTAGTATAGGCCGCTAATATTGTTGCTTATATATATTGACTTGCTAATGTTAGCAGAAGATCAGAGAAGCTTCCAGAGATCCTGAACTAATGCAGATGACGAAGGTTTCTCTGAAGATGAAATCAATAACGTGATCTTAATCTAACAGTGATGCAATATTATATGATATATGCAATAATATATGAGCTCATCTCATCTGATCTCGATAGTCTCAGTCAAACAGGTTTACATATTAACACAGTTGACCAGTATGTCGTCATTTTGCACCGCTAATATCTTTTCTTGGTAGGTTTAGAGTTGAAAAATTGGTGTGGAAACAATTAGAAACTGTAAATAAATGTAACAATTAATTACAAAAAATGTCAAGTAACACTGAATTAAACATAACATTTTGAATTACAAAGACTGAAATAGTATTTCCTTGTAAAACAAGCTCAACAGGTATTTGAAAATATATTAAAAAATGGTCAAAAAGTATATTTGCTAAAATATATTTCAATAAATATAATTGTAAATATATTTTCTATCAGTATATACTTTGGCCATTTTTTGTATATTTTCCAAAATATAAATGTATTTTCATAAGCATTTAAAAATATATATAATAATATCATATAGTTAACTAAAAAAAACAAACAAACAAAAAAACCTGGAATAAAATAAATGTTAACTAAAAAAAATATAAAAAGTTAGTTTCCATGACAACATTTCTCACTTTCATATAGTTTAACTTTAGTTATGTAGTAAAATAACTAAAACTCGAATGAAAATTATAATAAAAACTACAGACTAAAAAACTAAAATTAACATCATATCTCATTCAAAGTATTAACAAAAGCCACAGTATCTCGTTGATTCTAAAATAACACTGAATGTGTCACATTTTGGTAAACGAAGGTTGAAACTAAATATATTTTCAATTTCAGTTTCATACTTTCAGTATTTTTCATTGAGCTTCAGAGTTTACAACATATATTTAGCATATATTTAGGCCAGATTTTTTTTATATATATATATATTTATTTATATTTTGCCATGTGAGATACTATTTGTTTTAATAAAAAAAAACTATTTATGCAGTGTTGTTTTCAGTTTTTTCCAGCACAAGCAAATGCATTTTATTCATTTGTTCTAACAGCTATTTGAGTTTTTTTTTTCTTTTGCTTTGTACCTCATAAAAACTACACGACCATTCTATCCTTACAAAGGACTTTAAGACATGCAGCAAGCACCTGTTGATGTTGTTATTGCCGTAGGCTGCGGTGTTTTACTGTGATAAGTTTGGCTTCGAGCCGCTGGCGTATAAAGTTCTGGAGACGGGCAGCAGAGAGGTGGTGTCTCACGCCATCAGACAGGACAAGGTGTGTGTGAATATACTTTAATATACACCTCCTAAAATGACTGGAAATAAACCAACTTCTTTAAGAAACTGCTTTGAAATTTCAGAAGCACCCCGGTTCTTTTCCCAGATAATCTTTGTCTTTGAGTCCGCCCTGAACCCTGGGAACGAGGGTATGAACGGTTTCAATTCATCTTAAACATTATGTGAAGAAAAAACAGGCCACATAATATTAATGCTTTAATAAACCTAATACTTTGCATTAAGAAAATACGAATTCATCTTAAAAGCATGGAATAACATAATGAAACATTCTGTTCTGTTAACTCAGGGTTGAAAAAAAAATAAATAAATCCATGAAAAGATCAAGAAAAAATAATAACAAGAAAAAATAATAACAAGTGCTCACCTGCGTCTCTCCACAGAAATGTGCGAGCATCTCATGAAACATGGAGACGGAGTGAAAGACGTGGCATTTCAAGTGGAGGACTGTGACTTTTTAATCAAGGTAAATCATATTTAATACTGTTCATATATAATACTGATCCTGCACACTATATGTTGTACAGGGTTCCAGAAGTATGTTACATAATTCACACTAATAATGTTTATAATGTTGCATGATTAATTCAGTGAGGGTGTCCAGTTATCATGTCAAAATAGATGTTATTAATTTGCACGCTTTATCCTTTTTTTTTTTTTTTTGTAAAACCAGTCAGATCAGATCAAATGAGTCAAGAATTTCATACAGACAATTCAGAACCAGCATTTGTTCTCAGTAGCTCACAACAATTTCACTCTTACTATTCCTGCAGTAACTATATATACAAAATATCAAAGAATTCATCCGATCCACTGGTACTTACTGTTGTTTTCCCTCCAAAATGATGTCACTTCCTGATGATGTCATTGATGCCTTTCCTTAGTTAAACAGATATTACAAGGATTATAATATTAATTGGAAGACTGCTTGGTTAATCCCCTTTAAATATTGTATCAATAACAAAACTAAAGAAATACATTTTTAACATTTTGCATACCATCTACCCTGTTAAATCAATAATTTCAAGATACTCTGATATTGATGATTTATACTCCTTTTGTAAAAATGAGAAAGAGGTGTTATCACATTTATTTTTTTGATTGTAAAATTACCCAAAATTTTTAGAAGGAATTGGCAGAATTTATTTTTAATCTAGTAAAGGATAAATACTGTTTTTCTTTAAAGGATATTATTGTGTACTATGAAAACAATGTTAACAAAGGTCTTGAATACATTGTTAATTTATTCATATTGCTGGCAAAATGTTATATACATAAACAAAAATGCTTAAATTCATCCCCAATAATTAAGGCATTTTTAGTGGAATTTCATTGTTTTATATTTTCTCTGAAATTGTTAAAAAACAAAAAGTCATTAACATGTTTAAAATATTATGACATTATTTTCAGTTCCCGTTACTAATTAATGTCACACTTTGTATAGCACTGACTGTCTTATGCTATGCTCTGTTTGTTATTTGTTCTATTTTCATAAAAAAAAAAAAAAAAAGATATTACAAGGATTGTTCTCTTTCTAGTTTTCTAGAAAGTCTCTTTCTAAATGAACTTGAATATTGACTGATTTTTTTTAAAACTTCAGTTGTCAAAATGTAAGACATGAACCTAAAGGCAAGACATTTTTACAAAAAAATTACACTTTAAAAATGGAAAATTAAACATTTATTTACAAAATGATAGCTGGACGCAACTCACATGCAACATGCTTTAAAAATCTGTATAATGCATATTATTGCACTGTTGTTTTTCAAAAAGTAGGCATTATTTCAAATACAATTAATCATATTTTAAAGTTAACAGCAGGATTGATTATTTATTTATTTATTTATTTGCATCACATTAATGATAGTGTGAGGGTTAAAATGGGTTTAACTGTCATGAAAAGAATATCAGAATGAAAGAAAAATCTCAAAAACATGGGAAAAAACCCGTATTCCTGCATAATGCATTTAAAAACATATTCCTGCATAATGCATATTATTACACCTTTTTTCAATAATATGCAGGACTTTTTTTTTGCTTTTGCTTTTGCATTACAGAAAGCAAATTTGAGGGTTAAAATGGTTCAAGGAAAAGAGCATCACAAAAAAACTAAAGCAAAGCAAAACAAAACTAGAAAACGTTGAATAAGATGAAAAGAATGATCATTGCATAATGCATACTATTGCAGTGTTTTCTCTTCAGTTCACAGCCAGTTAGTATTCCATTCTGAACACAATCATCACCTCGAAAATAACTGCACACAGTGAACTGATTTGCCTTGAAGGGACTTTGGAATAAAAGTGTGCTTGTGTTCGCAGAAAGCCAAAGAGAGAGGAGCGGTGATCGTCAAAGAGCCGTGGGTCGAGCAGGATTCAGGCGGCAAAGTCAAATACGCCGTAATTCAGACGGTAAGTCAGCAAGAGTTGTGCCCAGACACACATAGACTTGCATTAAAAGCTTGAGCCGGAGATGCGATGTTTTGCAGTACGGAGACACGACACACACATTTGTGGAGTACATGGGGCCATATAAAGGTCTGTTTCTGCCAGGATACAAAGAGCCGCTGTTCAGAGACCCTCTGTTAGCAAAACTGTGAGTCATTTTACTGGGAAATTCACTCAGATCATTTGAAGTGCTTAGGCCAGAAACATACGGATATGCAAATGCTTGCCTATAATTTATGACATTTCACAATCCAAAAATGCATGCAATTAGGCTTAAATAATATGTTTCAGCTTTCAAAAGCATCAAACTTCTCACAAGCGGGTTTCTTTGTCTCGCAAAGGCCTCCGGGACACTTATGCTTCATCGATCACGTTGTGGGAAACCAGCCAGATGATAAAATGGTGCCAGTTTCTGACTGGTGAGGGTCACACGTCCAACAAACAAATCAATAAGACAAATTCGAGGAAATGTCACAATAACGCGATCTGTCTGTTTTTCTGCAGGTATCAGAAGTGTCTGATGTTCCACAGGTTCTGGTCCATCGAATTTTGTAATATAGTGATTTAACAGCAATTTAACATTTTATCTATGTGTCATTTAATTAATTAATTAATTATTATTATAAACAGTATTACCATTTTTATTAGTATTTTGAATATTTTTTTATAATTTCCATTTCATTTCCATTTTATTTAAATTAACTTTTTGCATACTTTTTGTCATTTTTATTATTTTTCAAAAAACAAACAAAACAAAAAAACATTTCTACACTGTAAAAAATAAATACGTAAAATAACAGAAAACGTACTGGCAGCTCATTACACACAACATTATCTATTAATTTTACGGACATTTCTGTTAACTCTAAAACAATGCAATGAAGAGTAAAATTCTAAATACTGGTAAAACACCTGTAAAAAATAAGTATGGAAAAATTCCTTCAAATTATACAGTATATTGTGCCCTATTTTTACAGATTTTTTTTTTTTGAGTGTACGTAGTTTTTATTCTAGGTAGTTTTAGTTATTTTAGTACATTAAGTCAAACTAAATTGAAATTAGCCTTAATGAACCAGCCATGGGGAAAAAGAAATCACAAATCCAGGTTCCTCCAGCAGATTCAGAACTTCTTGCATACATTTCAGTTTTGATTGAATTCTTAAGGCAGTGAGTCCTGAACTTTTTCCATCAGCCCTTACGTAAAATATTCACCCCTGAGATTTTCAGTTAATATTGCTAAAATTTAACAACACATTCACATGTTCACGGTTCTCTGATGTTGCTTAATGGTAAAATGACATGCAGATAAACACATCAAATACAGATTTTTTTTTCAGTAAACGTTTTGGTTTTATATATATATATACACATATATATTTTAAGACTGGCAGCTCATTACACACAACATTATCTATTAATTTTACGGACATTTCTGTTAACTCTAAAACAATGCAATGAAGAGTAAAATTCTAAATACTGGTAAAACACCTGTAAAAAATAAGTATGGAAAAATTCCTTCAAATTATACAGTATATTGTGCCCTATTTTTACAGATTTTTTTTTTTTGAGTGTACGTAGTTTTTATTCTAGGTAGTTTTAGTTATTTTAGTACATTAAGTCAAACTAAATTGAAATTAGCCTTTTTTTTTTTTACATTTTGTAAATTTATTTAATTTCAGTTAACATCTGTTTTATTTAAACTTTTTATGGTTTTAGTTTTAGTTAATAATAACCCTGATTATAAGTATATAAATTAGAGTTGCACTATAAAACAACAAAAAATATTTTAATAATTATAAAACAAATGTTATTTTTTACTACACACGACTGATATTTATGTCTTAGATTCTTCACTTCCAATGTTCAAACCCTCAAGCGTTTAACATTTCAGATATTTTGGCTGAATACTGGTGAAATGCTGTAAACTTCCATCCATAGAAATGTTGGAAATTATATGAATGTGTAAATAATGTGTAAAGTAAATAAAGTGAACCAAGCAACATTAAAATTAGATTTTACATCCCAATTAAAATAATTATTAGCTTTTCATCAACTCACGACCCCCCATGTGTTTGTAAAACCCCTATCTGTGTCATTTGTGGATGGTAAAATATGGAAACAGTATTTTGGGGAAATATTATTGTAAACAGTGTAACATCCAACACCAGTTGTTTTTAAATTGTATGATTTTTTTAATTCCACACTAGATAAGCGGCATAATAATTAATAGATGAGTAAAGTTTGTAAACACACGGCTTGACAAATTCTTGTTTGAAAGTTTAAAATAACTTCGAAAAGCTTGAAGAGCAAGATTTTACTCGGTCAATAAAATGTTATTAACGTTGCAACACATTACTAAAACATTTAAGCAAGTTGCTAACATGTTTTAGCATGTTACTAGCATGAATTAATATGCTGCTAGCATGATTTAGTACATTGTTAACGTTTTAACATGATTTAGCACATTGCTAGCCGGTTTTATTAGATTGCTAGCATGATTAGCACATTACTAGCATGTAGTCCTAGAATAGTCGTTAAGCTTTGCTAGTGATAGACAGCTTAAATACCTTATATGTGAAGTATTTGTTCAAAAGGTTTGACCCCCCTTAATGAAAGTCTATGGGACTTTTTGTAGATTCGTTTGTCTGTTTAACGAAAACCGTAACTCCGATCAGTTAGGAAAGATAGAGCAACCCGAGTCAGACCAATCTTAAGGTCTGCCCCAAGTTTGGTGGCTGTAGCTTGAAAACTCTAGGAGGAGACACTGACTAAATTTAGTCTCAGAAGAGGAAGCATGCAGCTTAAATAGTAGATCACTGTTGGCTTTGTCAAGTCAAATGATAAAACAGATAGTTCCGGTCCTTGATTCTGATTGGTTGAGCCGCGTTCTAAGCTGTTGTAAATTACTCTACAAAGTAACATACACCTTTGTTTACGTCTGTGTGTTGCTCGGCAACCACTTTGTTGCAACCACAACCGTTTCTGAGGAACTACATTGTTACATATATAACAGTTTCATAAAAGCAATAAGCCCCAAGAAGCCGTGGTTTACAGTGAATTTATAACAGCTAAGGGGCGTTGTTAGGCACGACGCGAAGCTGTCACAATAATTACCACAATTGTGATACACTTCACCTTTGGCTAAAACATTTGAAATCTATAATAAACATCCATCTTACCGCCATAATTTCCTCTTGTTGTTTGTAAAGGAGTATATCGACTACAACGGAGGACCCGGAGTGCAGCACATCGCACTAAACACCCCCAACATCATCCAAGCTGTACGGTTCACAACTCCTCTCAATATGATTCATTCCTACGAGACCACAATAAAGTCAAATACAAAACCTGAAACTCTTTCCTGATGAATCAGATTGTGAACCTCCGAGCTCGAGGGATGGAGTTCTTGTCCACACCCGATAATTACTACGACACCCTACGGCAGAATCTCAAGACGGCCAAGATCAAGGTGAAGGAGGACCTAAAAACACTGCAGGTCAGAGAAAGCAATATGACAGTCCATTCTGTTCAAGAAATGGACACATTTGAATGGTTTTTCTAATGCATTTTTTGAATGCATTCGTTCTTTTATCCAACGCAGGAGTTAAAAATCTTAGTAGACTATGACGATAAAGGTTACCTGCTGCAGATCTTCACCAAACCCGTGCAGGACAGACCGACGCTCTTCCTGGAGGTCATCCAGAGGAACAACCACTCTGTGAGTCTGTGTTTGACCTCATTCATCCAGGCTTAATATGGAAGCCCGTTTTCGCCACTGAATTAAAAAAAAGGTCATTTGACTTTTTCTCAGAATTGCGACTGTAAGAAAATGGTCTCTCTTTTTCCGCCTCAGAATTGGACTTCATAAATCACAGTTGTGAGTTTATATCTCACAATTCCGAGGAAAGAAGTCAGAATTGTGAGAAAAAAAGTCTGAATTAAACACACACTTCGTTGTTTCTTATGCATTTACACACTCCTGCCATCGAATCGTTGTATAAACGCAATATCACACTCGTAGCCATGAGATATTGCTGTATATTGGCACAATATATGATATATACTGACATATGGCCATATTGCACAGCTACTCCTGTGATATTGCTCATATTTATGTGCATATATATCAGAGCATATATGCTGTCAAACGATTAATCGCATCCAAAATAAAAGTTTTTGTTTGCACAATATATGTATGTGTACTCTGTTTATTTATTATGTATATATAAATACACACATACAGTAATATATATATGAATATAGTAACCTTGATATCAGGATTAGGCATAAAATAATGTCATACAGATGAAATATTTGAGATAAAATATATAGTCTTTATGGAGGTACAGTAACTACAGTACTGAGTTTGAATCTGAACTCTGAGAAAACATGTTTGAACAGGCTCATAGTGTTATTAGGGGCTTTTTAAAGCTTGTGAAGTGAAGGAAATGCCTAAAGACAAGACATTTCTATTTGAATCGCACTAAAGGGGGCTTTACTTTCCTCTGTGGTGTTTAAACTGTAAAACAGAGCAAGAAATCGAACCCAACGACATCAAATCCAAAGACTGGTTTTTTGTTAAAGGACAATGAAGCTCTAAAACACATTTTTTGAGATGTTAGCAGATATATACAGGTTGCACATCGCTGAAAACAATGTTAGTATTCATTATGTTTATTATTAAGGGGAACTTAGTTACTTTTTACTTTTTCTGTGCCATTTAATTCTTCTGGTTTGAAAAGCAAAGTTGAAGATATGTAACAAAATGTGAGGTAAATGTGTAAAAAATTATATTTCAAAGTTGATTATTGGAGGAGTATATATTTCAGGAAAATACTTCGGATTTTCTACTTCAAAGTTTGACGTTTACTTCAATATTACTTGCCGTGTCTTTGTAATTATTCGTGAAATTTACTAGCAATTTCTCAGTGAAGTATATTCTACACCTCAGATGTTTACATGTTTTATCTGGGTCTAATTCTCGGTTTTTTCATCATAAGAACCCAGTTAAACCTGTCACTCTGCCATGTCTTCTTATCCACTAGGGTTTTGGAGCTGGAAACTTCAAATCTCTGTTCGAGGCCATCGAGAAAGACCAGGATGCCAGAGGAAACCTCACAGTTCTCACACCGGAGAGCCAGGGCGTCCCGAAGGCCTCTTACTAACACACACAACTGCATTAAGGTGATTTACTCAAGCCTCATGCTGGAGTGAAATAATATGACACCATCAATTAAAATGTCCAGGATGACAATAAAGACATTTAATATAAGAACTGTATAATGTATCTGTATCGTTTTCTTATTTGTTCATCTGCTACATCCACTTTCAGAGTCAAATGGGACTGAAAAAAAACGTAAAATAGTTTTCTGCAGAAAATGTAAGTGGTTCTTGCCTGTGCTGAGCTGGTCTTCATATGTTGGTCTCTTGTTAAAGTTAGAATAGTAGTTTATTCAACCACTAATTTCAATTTCAATAAACATTTAATATACTTGCTGAGGAAGTTTGATCGGGTTTGGGTGAACAACCAATATAACTTTCAAAAATTAATAACTTTTGAAGTTGGTAAGAGTCAAAAATGTTTTGTAGGTGGCTACTTTATTTTTTTTTAAAGTTAACTCAAGTATTTATTTATTGGATATGGCTTGAGTCCCTTCCTTCAGACAAAATAGTTACTATTAACTACCCATCCATAATGCAAACATCCAAAATAATAAAATAAATAACTAAAACATTAAATAAATAAAGACCTTAATTTTCATCATTACTTCCCGTGTGTGTGTGTACACAATTATATATTAAATAAAAACAAATGAACACCACATTCTCTGTATTTTTATTTCAAAATAATTTATTTGTATATAATCGGAATGATGCCAGGTTTATACATCTATGATGGCAGCTGTACGTTTCATAAAGAATATCATTCCAAACGTGAGAAAATAACATTTTTAAAAATGTTCTCAGACCTGGACAAAAATGGATAAATATATTAGTAAATAAATATATTAGTGACATTACCATATTGAAATGTTCTATTATATATAAAATACAACACTTTATCTTATAACTGTTTTGTCTTTTTTTTTTACACAAAATATTGAACATATACTGGCATATCCCTTGATTTCTGAAGGGATTTAGCTCTATTAAAAAAGGCAGTTTTCATTGATTTTCTGTGGAAAAGAGAGCGTATGAACAATACAGACATAATTTCTTGCTATTATGCACGGCTTTAAAATCTTTAATAGACTGAAAGTTTCTCTTTCTGAGTGTAATCTTTATAAAATGACTTTAAAAATCTTTACGATAATCAAAAACAACTGGAAAAGTCATTGGTCTTAAGGTGTGGGAACCCTGTATGAGGAAACCCTACACTGGGATTTACTATATTTTGTCTTGCATATATTTTCATTTGGGATTCAGCCTCATTTAGATGAAAATCAGCATGTGACGGTATGAAGCCAAAAAGACTCATGGGAGATGTTTGTGGTTCAAAGGATAAAGACCATTTTGGACCAGTTTGACCATTTACTGACAAAAAACAAAAAACATTCAGGTGTTTGTCATGGCAAGATTTCCAGTGTTTCCTTTTCTATACTTAAAGGAATGGTACAGGTTCAGAACTGCATCAGATATTTTTACAAACTGAAGGAAGGGTTTACTTCCAGCATGTCACTTGTTTTAGCTTGTTTTGAACCCAGACCATTCCTTTAAAGGTTGGATTTTACAATAAACGACAACAGACATTTCTGGGTAACAGTATAACTATGCTTGCAGGCAATACGCATCGAGCCAACTCAAGTTTTGTGTGTCAGCTGGTATTGCCAGGAACATGACAGCAGGCTACATAAATTTATGTATAAACTTCATGAAGTGTTCATTTCATGGATTACAGAGGCACTTTTGATAAGCTTGTATGCTGGTTGGTTTCTATGAAATGTCGCATCCCTTTAAGGGAACATGAGAGTCACAGAGGTGAAAGCAAAGCATTCTGGGAAATGTAGTCCTTCTCAGCCCAAACACATTATAGGCTTAACAGACCAAAATAATGAAACAAAACAAAACAAAAAAATCTTCACAACTTTCCCTAAATATATTCAGTCAATTCATTCAGTTTTGATGAGCAAAATTAATAAATGAAGACACAAACATTTGTAAATAACAGCTGCCATTTCTGAATTAACAAAACCTGAAACCTCAATGAAATGCTCCTTTCCAAGGACAGATGATATAAAGTAAAGCTCCCTATCGCTCCTCTGAGTTAATATCTGTCAGAGGTAACGAGAGGCTAACGCACAAGTACCTTTGAAGTACTGTCTCGCTAACAGGACTTTCTGATTGGTTATCTGAGGTAGTGCTGGAAACCCAGGCCAGATGCTTGAACGTAGCCCAACACATAGTTAAAAAGCTAGAAATTAAATGGAAGAGGCGGGTAGCACCGCAATGACTAGATAGTTAAAAATTAGCCAGTAGGCTCAGTGAACTAATGAAACATACTTTATGCAAGTACGCAAACACAGAAGTAAGTGCACAGCCGATGCATTGCAAGCTCTTGGTTTCGTTGTACATGCTTCGTATCTCAGTCTTCAAGGTATAATGATACCTTCATATTATGTTATTAATCAGGTAGCTGTTGTAAACAGAATTCCGCCATGATAGTAGTTAACCTGAAAGAGAAAAATGACTGTAGAACAAGACAAGCATTATGAATCAGTTCTGACACATTTCAGAACACGACAACCAAGCTTGTGTAGATATCATAGAAGCGTCTACATACTTGCATAAAGTACATACGCCAAGTCTAAATCTGAATGGAATACGGAAAGACATGTTTATATCTTTCATGAAGATCACCAAGGAGTTCTCAGACTTGTTTACAAGAGAAGATACTAATCGAATCCTGTTTTAAACCAAAGGAAAGGAAGAAACCATACTCAATCTCATGCGCATCTTCCAGATCCTTTGATAACTGCCTGAATTAATACCACTTGTTTGTCTATGAAAAGTCGCATTTGGACCGTATTGGGTAAAGTACCAAGAATGACTTGTTCTGGACATTAGAAAGGTGCTAGTAACAGAGCATCACTACTGAAGAGTACTTTGGAAAACCCATCTAATCGTCAGTGACTGCTGAATTCTTTGTGAGAATGAAATCTGAGGTCTGGAGAATCTGAGTAATTCAGTTTGATATTGCAGAAGATGTTTGGAATTATCCGGAAGACTCAACATGTGAGGTGAAAGAGACAGCGAGAGATCGCCGAAGAGTTTTGTCCATTTCGGCTCTTGTGTAGCAGCGAGAGGAGTTTTGGACGAAGAGTTTTCTCAAACACCAGACTCTTCCTCTGACCCTGTGAAGAAAAAAAAAAAACGTTTCCATGTAAAACTCAAAGCTTTGTAAAAAATCAGCTTTGTACATTCAGGTTATAACCAGCAATAGAGAATTTTATACACCAACCCCATCACCCTAGTTCCCTCAACGAAAAGACAATAGGGTTTTTCAGTTGGCTTTTGGGCTACTGCAAAAAATAAGCTTTGTGACGAACAAAAGTTTATGATTATTACGTATTTTTCTAAAAAAAGCTAAAATGTAGGATATACATGAATTACACCACGGTTGCATGACTTCAAATTCACCATCACTAAGTTTCCGAGACCTCTTTCAAGCTTAAAAATCTACAAGTTGGAAAGTTTGAATTGGAGTAGTTTGTGGGAATGTGACTATAAACACAACAAAGCTCTAAAAGTAGACTATTGAGTTGATAAGTTTACCTGTTTGACAAGATGCGCAAAAGCTTAAAAAAACATGAGTGGTAATAATGGTGTATATTATGTGGTAGAATACAATGTGAAAATATCTTGAGCCTGTGGTAATCACAGACCTTATTTCAGGCATTTCACCAAAAAACAACTGACTGCCACACGATGGAACCATAAGTCCAAAAATGCAACTCATGATACATGGGGCAACTTTTTGAGCTATTTTGCCAGGCAACTTTTTGAGCAATGTTGCTTGGGCACTTTCCCACTGAGAATGGGTAACAAATTTCGATCTAGATACTTTAGATCGGTTGTGGGCCCTGTGTCTCACCTGTTTGCCCGTTGATGGCAACATTGCTCAAAAAGTTGCCCCGTGTATCATCAGCCTTAGGACTCATTCCAGCAGTGCTCTATAGTGGAGCACTACAGTCAGACATACTCACCCTGACTATTGTGTAGAGTTTGGCAGTACAGACAGATGTCCATGGGAAGTTCGTCCCCTGGGCCATGATGGGCCCTACACAGGGGTCTGTCCATTCCAGAAGTGGGTCCCAGGAGCTGAGGCTCTGAATGGGCCTGCTGCACCTGCTTCTGCCACACCACATGTGCCCCACTACAGCACGGCCAGTCGGTCATACCCGTCGAGTCCAAGATCAGGGGCACTGGCAGTAGCGTGGGGGCCATGTCTGGTGGAGGTGTGCAGCAGTAGCTTCCCGCTCCCTGTCCGTAGTGGATATGAATGCTACAATCATCCTGAAGGTCCAAGCTTTGATGGAAGTGAACAACCGGCGAAGGCACTTCCAATGGACAGCCAGATGCTTTCCGACCGGTCGTCCACCCTGGGCCTTTGTGGCAACAGGGTGGGGACGGAGAGGTTAAAGGAGGAGAGGGAAGGATCACGGAGGCACCTGAGGAGGAAACAGGGTCTGGGTCTCTATCCTCAACCCTCCTTGAACTGAGGTCTGTTTTGGGGCAGTGGCAAGACTGGTGCTGTACCTGACACCCGGAGGAGTCTTTGTCTTTAGTTACGAGACAAGGCCCGCTTGCTGCCGCGGCTGAGGACGTGGCCCCTTGATCCTCGTCAGAGCCTCGGCCGGGCCCTTGACTGAGTTCCCCATCCTCGTAATAGTGGTGTCTATGCCTGTGATAGTGAACGTGACTGAACACAGCCACCTGTTGCTGCTGTTCTTCCGGGCAAATGGCACCGGCATCACCGCCGCTTCCACCCCCGGTTCGGTTCACTACCGAGTCCAGGGAACGAGGCCTTTGCGTGGCCTCCATGCTCCCTCTGCGTGGAGCTTTGCCCGGTCCGCAGTAGACAAACGGGTCGTAATCGCTGCTGAGCGAGCTACGAAAAGTGGACCAGCTGCCATAGACACCCTGCAGGCTGATGTCCGTACAGTTCAATACAGAGTCGCTGGACGAGCCGTGGCACGATCCCGAGCTGGAATCACTGGCCGGTCCGTCTGCAAGGTAACCGCTACGCTCCGTATGGTAACTCCCTCCAGAGCAGCTGCCGTCATCTTGGCGACTGTGCGAGCCTCCTCCACGTGGCAGGTGATGATGAGTTGCATGGTTTGCGGACGATACCACATGATGCATCCGCAAAGGTCCTCCGGGACACCGGTGACACGACCTTCTGGGGGCTGCATAGTGATGCCCCCCGGTCCGACACCCGTGCCCGCCTGTCCTGTGCGGACGTCCATGATGGGCATCCGGAGCCAAGTGGTACGCACAGCTAGCACCCAATGGTCTGCTGGGAAAGCAACGGAGAGTCCGTGGATTAAGAGGGGGAGAGTTGCCATAGTGGCCCAATTGGGGTAAATGTCCAGAGGGGTTACGGGGGTAATGATGCTGCAGGGAAAAGGGAACATGGTGCTGGGGATAAGGGTGTTGGTTCGAATAGTGATGGGGAAGGAGGAAGGCTTGACTGTGCTCAGGTGGAGGGGGTGGCATTCGACTTCTTTGGGGCTGACGGGATGCCAGATCTGAACCTAATGGAGGATAAATGGTGAATTTAGTTTGAAAACATTTGGTTCTTGAAAACAACTCTTCTTGAAAATCAAGAACTAGAGTTCAGGGTACGTTCAGGCTTTGGATCTAAACAAATGAAATCCTGCTTCAGGTCTTACCAATCCTATATAACCTTCTTCCTTAGAACATTGAAAGACATTTTGAAGAACATTGGGGTCCAAACAACACTGGATCCTTTTATGTTTTGTGTTCCACAGAAGAAAGTCACACAGGTTTGGGCATCTCTTTAAACTGGATGTGTTCATATTTAGGAAGCATATGATAAAGAAAGAAGAGGAATTTCAATACAGTGCTGCCTTGGAGGCTCTATAATAAAGTTATTGGAGAAATATATATGTACCCTGAGGCTGTTTACCCATGATGTTGTGCATGCACAGTGGGCAGGTACGGTGTTGTAGGAGCCAGGGGTCGACACACTCCTTATGGAACTCATGAGCACAGGAGATGATTCTCAATTCCTGCCAGAGAGACAGAGAAAATATAATATTAAATGTACCATTGGTGTGCCTCAATACAAAAGTGGTCCTTTCCCTGTCTGGGTTTGATGGTTTCTCTTGCCCCTCTTCAAAGTCATATAATGTTTTTTGTTCTTTTCATCTCCTACCTGGCCATCCATGAATTCCTCAAGACAGATGGCACAGATTGGGCTGGAATTTGAGCTGCTGTTTGACTCTGGAGCCCCACGAGAATGCTGGGAGCCAGAGCAACCCTGAGAGCTGTATGTGTGCGTTTCCAACCTGCTGATGGCACGCATGGTCTGCTGGTGCACAGAGTCCTGGGAGTTGAGAAAAAATTATTATGAGATTTCTAGAGTGAATTTAAAAGTCAAAACAATAAGTTATGATCATGCAGAACAGGGGAAGAGTACAATGATGCAATGGAAAAGTTACAATCAAGACTAAAAGTAAATGTAGACTGCATTGGTATATAATGCAAGGGTGACCAACTTCAGTCCTGGAGAACCACAGTCCTGCAGAGTTTCAATCCAACTCTAATCAAACACGCCTGAACGAGCCAATGAAGGTCCAAGGGTTACTAGAAAGCTACAGGCAGGTGAATTTTTATGAAGGCTGGAGCAAAACTCTGCAGGACTGTGGCTCTTTAGGACCACTCCTGGTATAATGTGTGTTGTGTTTTCTTACCCAGGCTCTGTTGGACCTGCAGCGGAAGCGTAGAGCAAAGATCATGATGATGGCCAACACAACCAGAGCCACAGTCAACAGGATGCCAACATCATAGTGCGGCTGTGTACACAACATACGAAGAGTGAAGCTTAAGTGTCTTGTCCTCAAACCACCAACTAATGGATTTTAACCCAATAACAGCCAGAAGGTGCTATCCCCAAAACACTTTAAGTTAAGGCAAATCTTTGACACAAATGAAACTATCCCCTCTGAAAAGACCAGGATGGTTGGTTACAAAAGCTGTCACTGAGGCAGCACCATTTCTAAAGGTAAACGAAAACTTTGGAAACGAATGTTCTTTTAATATATTAATATGCACTCTTTAGGGGTAAATAAGGTACAAAGGTATGCCTACAACAGGATACTGCCCCAGTTACAGTTTTTTAATGTATGCATGTTGTATGTTGACTTTTAGATGTTGTCATCTATTAACTAGCTTAACCAAGAAAACTATCTTGGCCAACCAGCATCTCCAGAGGGACCATACTGGTTGACCAGCCCTACTAGGTAATATTTTCAGGCACATAAGACTGTGATAATACTGGATCAACATTATTCCTGTTAAACCAACAGAGCTAACCCTGCCCTCCATTGATGACATTTATGTGTCACGTTTGCAGAAAAAAGGCTTAACAATTCTTAGAGATTCCACACATCCGGCCAGACATTTTTTTTTATTCCTTTACCCTTAGGCAGACGACTTAGAGCAATTAAAACTAAGTCTGCACGCTTTTTGAACAGTACCTATTGCAGGATGGTCCATGTTTTAAACTCTTCTTGCACTTATGCATCTGTATTTCATTCTTTGTAATGGTTGGAATAATTTATGTATGTATGTACGAAGCATACCAAGAAATTCCAGACAATTATGTTGTTTGGCAATAAATAAATAAATAAATAACCATATTTCTAAACTATTTTCTAGCTCCAACCCCAACACTTACATTAGGTCTAAACATACTGGTCAGTCAGCTGACCCAACACTACCAGCCATGTAAAATCATGCTGGTTTAAACTGTTGTTTTCAGCAGGAAGACTGAAACAGTAAAGCCTAGAAATTAAAAGACATCAATTAAACGTGGATACGATTACTCACCCATTTTTGAGTCTCCATCATGATGTCTATGAACACCATGGCTTCTTCGTTTTTATTGACGAGTCCCATCAGTTCTTCTGCATCTGATGACTTCACCAGCACCACTGGACGAGGCAACAAACCTGAATCACGCAGCTGTGTGTAAAAGACAAGCAACAACAACAAAACAACTTTAGGACAAAGTGTCTAAATACGAAATGGGATGTATGGAATAAAATATATTTTGATCTACATGGCCTTGAAACAAAATGTCTTCAAATTCACAATGGTAACAATCTGCCAAAATACTTTAGTTACTAGAGTGATTTTTAAAACTGCAATAAGTTATTTTTTATCTGCAATTGTCTTACAAAAATAGAATATAAATATGATAATATAAATATAAAATAATTTTAAAATAATATTTTATTAATAAAAAAATAAAAATGCAAAATACAATAAATAAGAAAAAATAAAGTCTTTCAAGTCTTCCAAAAAAAATACAAAAAATAAAATAAAATGAATAAAAATAGAATAAAAATTATTTAAAAAAAATTGATTGAAGGAGATACTCTGTTTTATTTTTAGATTTAGTGATGTGATAAGTTGCTTTTATCTGCAAGCGTCTTTCAAAAAAAAAAACAATATTATAAAAACACAAATAAATAATAATA
>NW_015536478.1:133032-140794 GCF_001515605.1 Sinocyclocheilus anshuiensis
GAATAAAAAAAAAACAATAAAAAATGATTGGAAGAGATTCATATTATTTTATAATATTCTAAATTATTATAGTGATGGTTGGCTACTGTCTTCCACAAAAAAAAAAAGAATAACATTAAATAAATTATTAATAGAAAGAAAAGCAAAAAAAAAAAAAAAGTATATATATATAAAAATACATTGATTGAAGGAGAACCCATGTTAATTTACTATGATTTTAAGCTGGCAGAAACTATGGCTACCAAGGTCTATTATTACAAGGGACACATACTGACCTCCTGAGCAGCACCGGGATTATCTGTGATGTCAAAGATGACAGCCTGAGCGCCTCTCTGAAGAGCCAGACGAGCCTGAGAGACACAAAGAGACAGAGCTTTAGTTATCAGTATCTTTAGAAATCCCACGAGCCAGCAGGTGGCAATCCTACTGTAGCACACATGGAGACACTGAATCCTGCCTTTATGCAATTCAGCACTGTTTCTGACCCCTGTGAGAGATAGAGTGTGTTAAAGTGAAAGTCTGCACATTCAATAACTTCTTACCAAATTCCTAAGACATTTTAAGAGAATACAACACATATAAAGTCAGTATAAATCGACAAACAATGAAATGCACCTTTTAAATTCATCCAGTTGAAAGGAAGGTCAGTACCAAAACACACAAGCACTACATTGTTGCCAACAACAAATGATTTATTTCTTCAGGTTAGGAGTTTAAGTTTGCTTAAATTAACAACTAACTAGGTGATAAACATACTCATTCTTGTGATGAATTATCAGTAGAGTATAACCTCCTAAAGGCTTCAGTTCAGACTTCAACACTTTAGAGAAGAAAAACGGAGTTGATACACTACAAAAACACTAGTACTTCCTTCCAGTGTGTCAAACCCTCCCTGTCTTTGTCAAGATAGATGCGTTTCTTGTGCGATTGTGAGGGAATTTTGCCCAAACAATGACCAATAACTCACCAAAGCTCTATTTCCTGCCCAACTGCTGAGAGTTCAAAGGTCAAAGGTCACAGTATGAGCTGCAGGAAAGTATACTGCTGCGTTTTAGACAATGATCGTGTGTGCGCGTTTAGCTGTGATTGAGCGGTTATAATTAGCAGTGCTTGCAAAGTCAAGCATCGCTATTACTGTAAATTAGACTGAAGGTTAGTGATTTGAACAAACCTAAACTCTAATTAAACTTGACTGTGTGTGTCATCCTGAAGAGTTTGTGCTCCAGACGTGAATGATTACACAAATCATGTGTGCTGTTGTTGAGAAGTGTGCAATTACTGGGTGATCAGACCATTTTCACCTGCTGGACCAGAAAACAGGTGACAAAAATCCCACAGATGCACACTGAAGGAAACTCTTTAAACAAAAGACAAAATCCTTGCAACATGGTGATAAGTTTTGCATAGTAAAAAATTTATCAACATGATTACAACTTTGATAATAAACCTGTTGCACACAATCTACTCCATGCCTTTTGTTGTCTGATTGATAGTTTAGACTATTTTAGCATGTAAAAGGTCTTTTAGTTTAGTTGTACAGCTTGTGCTTCACGTGTCTTTTTGCTGTCAAATCTTTACTGATTTTTAGCAAGTAAACGTCAGAATAATATAGCTTTACTTGATTCTCCATCAATCATGTTTTAGAGTCTCAAATCTGATCCTCAGGATCTTTTGAGGAGCGTTTGTTTCCAGAAGCTTTACTTTCACTGTTCCTCAGCGGAGGAATGATCTTCACAAGCCTCCAGAACATCTCACATCTTCTGAGGAGCCTTTATTTCTTCAGCTCTCAATCAGCATTGCATTATTTGTTAGTATCATTTCAATCTCATCTTACTAAGACATATTATTGGAGATATAGATTGACCACTGATATTTAGATCATTTTAAGGAAAGTATATGTTATACTGTTATAAAGATCTCATTGATTTATAATAGCATCTGCACCAAAATGCATATTTTTGGGCCTCTGAATTAAATGTAGGTGTTTTTTCCCTATATTCTCACTATATCAGACTATATGAGCCATAAAAGCCTGATGTATCGAATATGATGCTCAACAAAACACAGATATGCAAATCACCAATTCATGACGTTACAGTAACTACATGCTGCGAGTGACATTTAGTTTCCTCTATAATCGACAGATGAAAAGGTAATGCTTTGACTGTAATTCTGGACACAGACTGTGCTGTGTGTTAAAGGTTTAATAACAGCCTCATGGCTGCAGACGGACTCTCCAGAGACAGGAAGTACAATCACTGACCCGTCATTAGCCTGCTAGCTACACACACACACACACACACACACACACACACACAGAGCTAACAGGTTTAACTGAGCATGTGCACGGAAATCATCAGTGTTTTCTATAAGAACCAACAGTGTTCAGATTACTGGCTCTGAGTTTTGCTCAGTGTGTGAGAAATCTTGAGAAACTTGTTAAGTGTGAGTTTAGTCTCATCTGCTGTGTTAATGAGAGGGTTCAGATGTGTGCGGAGTGTAATGCGACTTACAGAAGTGTGTGTGTGTGTGTGAGAGAGAGAGAGAGAGAGTCAGTGCTACCTGTCTGCTTTCAGCTGATTGGCCGGATGGAGCAGGAAGAGGCGGGGCAATCGGTGTGTTTGATGTGGGGTATAAACTCATGATAGCTGATGTGTGAATATGTATGTATTTGGAATAACAGAAAACTGACAAGATAGAAGCCAATATAGTTACAAAATTAAAATTAATATAAAAATAGTTCAGCTGGAAAAAAAGAATTACATTAGTGCTGTCTACCTTTTCAGTGGCATTGGTTCTAGAAGTATTTTTCCTCATTAATTTTCTTCCCCAAACGTATTTTAAAAGGTGTTTGTTAAAGTTGAACCAAACCAACCACCTTATTAAACTCAACGGCTTTAACAAGGGAAAGAACTACAATCCCATGAAGCATTGCGAATGACATAATGGAATTAAAAACTATAGAGAAATATAAAACTATTGATTCAAAGATGTTGATTACATACATAGAAACAATATCTTATAAATATATTGCAAAAATGCATTTATATACTAATATTTAAGTAGCTTGATGAAGTAGGGAGAATTCATAGTGCTTCATACAGGAGTTCTTTTGGCGCAATTTGCTTCTCGAGATTCTCTGATTGGTGGAGATTTCACAGCAGAATTATGGGTAATGTAGTTTTTAACCAGGAATACCTCTGTTAAATAGTTATTTAAAAAATAAGTTGAAATAATGCGAACTGATAGCTTCAACAAAAGCATCTACCATTGATTAACAAACTCTGAGATCACAGTAGGTCTGTCTTTAACGGTTTATAATGTATTGTTAAAAATATATTTCCCTATTGAGAAAATGAATGGAGTTCACTGTTCTACTGTACAATGAAAGCAGACAGTGACCAGAGGCTGTCAAGCACTAAAAATGACATAAAACTACCATAAATGTAGTTCATATGTCTCTGAACTCAAATATGGTACATAGGCATATCTTTAGTGCTTTTTTGTCCTTTTTCAAGCCCGACATACTCACAATGAACAGAAAAATACATTGTGAAAAACAGTGCACAGGTTTGGAACATGAGAAATAATGACAAAATATTTGAGTGAATTATTCATTTAAACAGACATTAAAGGCAGTTGGTGAGATAAAGGTATAAGAAATGCATTGAGATCATAATTAGACGCCCCTCCTCATCATCTCTTTCTTTCCCTTCACTTAATCACTCGACGGTTCATTCGATGACACTAAACAATCATCCCTCTATCATCTACATAAATGGATGTTTGTTAATTCAGCTTGATCCCTTGTTCTGAGAGCTGTTGGTTTATTTCCAGCCCGCAGGCGAAGGGAGCCCATCCAACACTGGAGAGACAAAACCCTCGGATAGATTTCCTCAGATAACCTCCCATGATTAAAGTAAGCCACACACAAAGAATGAAACTCAGTCTTCTACTGTAATAACTTCACATTCCTGAAATGATCTACTACAGTAGCCTGACGGTAACGTCTCACTGGCATCCAGACACTAAATAACAATCTCAATATTGGGCCGATCTACTGAAGCTCAATTTGGCACGTATATCAAATAGAAAAATTATATATATATATCACAGATCATGCTCACGTGGAACACTTCACCGCTGTGAACCTGTCCAGATTTTAAACATGTAGTTTTACATGTAGTATTTGGGTCTGCTTTGATTTTGGGTCTGCTTTTGAATATAAAACACACACACACACACACACATATGTGTGTGTGTGTGTGTGTGTTTTATATTCAAAAGCAGACCCAAAATCAAAGCAGACCCAAATACTACATGTAAAACTACATGTTTAAAATCTGGACAGGTTCACAGCGGTGAAGTGTTCCACGTGAGCATGATCTGTGACAGGGTAAACTGTGATGTGAAGCGTGAGTGAGGAGGGCTCTGAGCACCAGCTTAATTAGCCGCTTCTTCCTTGCTTTCATTCGCCACATGAAAACATTCCTGTTTTGATCTGTATCCTGTTATTCCATAAGACCCGTGAATCCGATCCACCCGAAGTATTGGAGCGCTAATAACCCGGCCTCCACAGAAGATCTGCACGCTTTCTCACAACTTCTGTGCTGATTGAGGGGAAATCTGTGGAATGGATTTAAACACGCTGAAGAGAGCTGGAAAGGCAGTCGTTACATCGATTATACCACGGTAGATGAATTTGCATGGCTGATTTATGCTATTTACATGTGCAGCACAGCAAATAATGGACTTTTTATTTAGTATTTTTGTCTTGTTTTACAGTATACAAATATCTAAACATTCTTAAATCAAGATATACTTACTTGAGATGCAAAATGATAAAAGATAATGAGTCTTGCTTTCTGAAATATCTGAGATTATGCTAAAAACAAGAAAAAATCTGCAGTGAGGTTAGAAAAATCAACTTAATTCAAAGGGAAAACAAGTTTATTTTTCTGATCACTGCCAGATATTTTTTTGTTGTTTTAAGGAAAAAATTTTTTTTTTTTTTAATGTCATATAATGTAAATGCATTTGATTTAAGAATATTTAAATATTTGTACTAGGAAAAAAAAATACTGAGGAAGAAAACAACTTTTGCAGTGTTGCACATAACATAAATCAGCCATGCAAATTCATCTACCACAGTATAATTGATGAAACAAATGCTTTTCCATCTTTCTTAAACATGTTTAAGGAAGAAAAGCGTTCTTTCTTACTTTTTATTTATTTATTTATTTTTGCAGTGAGTGTGTCTCATCTAATTATTAGTTATTAATAAATACAGTATTTATTACTAAAATTACTCATGTCGTGACGCTAGATTTTGCTGATAAAAGAGATGGTAGACGTGTTGACAGGACGCTACAGTTCTCTAAGGGGATTGTGGGAGCTTTTGCCCAGGCTTGAGAATGAGGGAAAGACCAGAGGGGGAAGATGGAAATGGGAAATGTCTGTTTCATAGCAAGGTGTGACTTAATCTCCCGTAAGGAGCCTAAACGGCCTGTACAGTATGTGCGCTGCGATGCATGCCTCTGCTTGCTGCTGCCGCAAAAACAACAGAGAGAACAGAGTCATGCTCAGAATAAACCTCCGCTCTACTGTGAACATCAGTCATGCATCTGTACGTTAACAAGCTCTGAATGCAGCAGCGTTTCTGGGACTTCTGAGTCAAGTTTGACTTTTATTAAGAGGCGTTTCCTATGAGGTGAGAGAGCAACCTCGACAGCACAGAAACACAGCAAAACAAATAGTACAAAATTAAAAAAAACACAAATAGTGTTTATTAAACATGTGAGATCTATTAATTTCATGTCCTGCAATGTCATTAACATAAATAGGTTAGGGGTCATTATATGTATTATTTATTTATTTATTATACACCTTTGACAATACATTCATTTATTCATTAAATATATTATATTGTTACAGATATTTGTAATTAATTATATTTACACTAAATGTTCAAAAGTATGGGGTCAGTAAGTTTTTTTTTAAGAAATTGAAAGAATTTTTTAAGAAACATGGTTGACTTCATTTAATTAAAAGTGACCGTAAAGTCTACTGTATTTCAAATAAACGCTGTTCTTCTGACCTTTTTATTCATCAAAGAATCCTGAAATAAAAAAAATGCATCACGGTTTCCACAAAAACATTGGGCAGCACAGCTGTTTTCAACATAGTATAATAGTATAAATGTTTCTTGAGCAGCAAATCAGCATATTATACTGATTTCTGAAGATCGTGTGACACTGAAGACTGGAGAAATGATGCTGGAAATACAGCTGTGCATCACAGAAATACATTACAGTTTAACATAAGTTCACACAAAAACAGTTATATGAAATTGTAATATTTCACTATTTTGCTGCATTTTTAATCAAATAAATGCAGCCTTGATGAGCAGAACAGACTTAAAAACATAAACAATCTTATAGACATATAAGATGTAGATAAGATGCAGATATAGATAAGATCTTATATATTTTGAAAATATTTACATGTATATTTATATTCTTATATTATATATAAATATATTTAACAAATAAACATACAATTTTTCTTAAATATATACATGCATGTGTTTGTATTTTTATAAACATAATACATATACACAGTATACACATATATTATGTAAACAAAATCCTTTATTTCGGATGCGATTAATCGCGATTAATTGTTTGACAGCACTACTAAATATTAAAACCCATCCTATGATAATAAATGCATCCTATGATGTGAGATATCACTTTAAGTAGCCAAACACCCACTAACGTTTATTTCCACTTCCTAAATCCACAAAACCCCACTGATTTCAGGATAATTCACATTCCCAGCCTCCACAAGGAATATGTTTTTTTGCCAAATCTCTCCTCCGCACTCTCTCTCTGTCACCACAGGGCTTCACTTGTCTGCGTTTTGCAATCGATTCAGGAATTCCAGCTTAGAAGAGAGCAAGAAAGAGAAGAGCCGGAACGGAGCCCAGGAATCCGGTTTTTATAAGCTGCTCGTTTAATGTGGTTATGAGCGAATCCAACGCTGTGAAACCAGTGATATCATTCCCACTGCGAGTGTGTGTGTGTGTGTGTGTGTATACACCTGATAGAGCCATCCAAACAGCATCTGTTCTTGCTTTGAACCGAGCTCTCCAACTTAAACACACTTTTATTTGTGAATAAACGAACTGCAGCAGAAGTAAACATCTGTGTACTTGTGTATCTAGAGACGCTCCACAACACTGATCACATCGCAAAGTCCCTCAGTCATTCACAGCGTTTCCGCAGGTTTGATGAAGGGACATTTAAGACTTTTTAAGAATAAATTGAATGTAAAAATACCTCAATATAGTCTCTAAATGTAAAAGTCTTGCATTAGCATTACTTCAAAGTTTAAAAGCACAACTTCCAATATATACACATTACTTTTTAATTCATTAAAAAATTCATTTAATTCATTTTTTAAAATAGCTTAAGTTTTGAATAGATCTGCTTCCAAACACTATATGGAAATAATTTTTACTATACTTTCTGATCACACTGCAAAAGATGTTTTTCATAAGTATTTTTGTCTTGTTTTCCAGTACAAATGTCTAAAGATTCATAAATCAAGATAAGAAAAATAATTAAATTTTCCTTTTGATTGAAGTTGATTTTTCTGATCCCACTGGCAGATACTCTTTTTTTTCTCATTTTTAACTTAAACACTTCACTTTTTTATCTTTTTTTTTTTTTTTTTTTTTAAATTTTTTTGTGTTGGGTCA
>NW_015536478.1:141059-142234 GCF_001515605.1 Sinocyclocheilus anshuiensis
TGTGTTGAGTCATTTTGTGTTGCAAGTAAATATATCTTGATTTAAGGCTGTTTAGATATTTGTACTGAAAAAAAAAAAACAAGACAGAAATACTGAGAAAGAAAACTTTTTTCGCCAGTTTTCATTCCCTATTGACAGATATTTGCTCTTGTTTTAAGCATAAACTCACTTCATTTTGTTCAATTTGATATCTTCATTTTACATCTGAAGTAAATGTATCTTGATTTAAGGATGTTTAGATATTTTTGTACTGACAAAAATACTGAGGAAGATACTAATTTTTTGCAGTATAAGATTCAATTAAATCAAATTCAATCAATTAATTTGTGGAGGGGCAAATTATGACATTTTAAGTCCTTTTTAAGACCCTCAGAAAGCCTGCATTCATGATTTGACTTTTAAAAATGTTTTTGAAATATTAAACATTTAGTATTACATGTTGTATTTGGGTCTGCTGTTATATAATAGGATATATTATTTAAATGAGATTATACACACACACACACACACACACACACACACACACTCAGGTCCATATATATTTGGACACAGGCACAATTTTTATTATTTTAGCTGCTGACCTAAACATATTCAAGTTACAGTTATATAATGAATATGGGCTTATAGTGCACACTCTGAGCATTAATTTGAGGGTATACACATTACAATTGGAGGAAAGGTTAAGGAATTACAGATCTTTAATATGTACCTCAAGGGACCATAAGTAATTGGACAGTTGACTCAAAAGCTGTTTCATGGGGAGACTGTGTATAAAAATGGTCGTAATTCCTAAGTATTTTATGTTATATTTTTGTTCAACCCCTTAAATTAAAGCTATTAGAAACAATTCTCACTCAGACACTGCTAGTAAATTTCACAAATAATAACAAACATATGTAACACATTGAATTAAACTTGTAATTCTGAAGTAAAAAAACTGAAAGAGTATTTTCTAGTAAAAATAATAAACATTTTTTGGGCAACTTTTTTTTAATGTAACATCCAAACAGAACAGCAGAGCTGAAGCACAACTCAAGCATTGACCAAAACAACACACAAGTAACTTCTGTTTTACACTTCAACCACTAGAGGGCCAAAGTCACAGCGGGTCACTGTGTGCGCCAGCATCAGGCTCCTGGAGTTATATTTAGAGCGGCATTCCTCACAGTTCTCTC
>NW_015536478.1:142501-148878 GCF_001515605.1 Sinocyclocheilus anshuiensis
CATGCACACACACACGCACACACGCACGCACGCACACACACGCACACACACACACACACACACGCACACAGACAGCCGATCATCTGACATGCGAAGAAATGAGCGCACCTTCAAGAATGACACGAGACACAAACATTTTGCATTCCCAGTTTCCAAAAGCAGCCTCCATATACACACTCACACGTTTAGCTAGCTATCTACATGAGCTACACAGACAACATTTCATTCCAAAAAACATTTCATATTCCGTAATATTACTTTGACACTATCAGATGAGAACAAAACATGACCTGACTTGATCTGAATAATGACACTATTGTCTTCTTTACAGCTAAAACTGAATTTGCTTCATAACTGATTAATTTTGCAGCATTAATTATGGTTAATTTCCCATTTATTACTGTAAAGCTGCTTTAAAACAATCTATATTGCATAAAGTGCTATAGCAATAAATATGACTTGACAAATACGCGCACGCACGCACACACACCTGCAGAAAGAGGAGATGTAGGCTCTTGTGTTCTCATCCATGTGAGAGAAACCAGTTCCAATGGGAACATCCCACAAAGTGTGTGACAGAGTGGGTAACAACAAGAGAAGAGTTATCGACCTTGAGCTTCAAACACAGCAGATGCAGCACTGGAATCCACAACAACTGTGGCATCCGTTGCCCAGTGACAAATGGGCCAAAACACACACACACACTCACAAAGACGTGTATGAGTGAAAGAGAGCGGCAACGCAACACACAACACACACACACACGTTGTGTTTCCATGTTTTATGGGGACATTCCATAGGCGTAATGGTTTATGATTTATAAGCTTGTTTCCTCATGGGGACCTCAAAAATGTCCCCACAAGGTCAAAATTTACTAGTATTACTATCCTATTTGGTCCCCATAACGTGATAAATACCAGGTACACACATACACACACACACACGCAGTCTGGTTAGCTATCCTTGTGGGGACTCTCCATAGGCGCAATGGTTTTTATACTGTACAAACTGTATTTTCTATTGTCCTACACCTAATCCTACCCCTCACAGGAAACTTTCTGCATTTTTACTTTCTCAAAAAAACTCATTCTGTATGATTTAAAAGCTTTTGTACCCATGGTGGACCTCAATTTAGGTCCCCACCGTGACACGAGTCCCCATGAGTCTGTGTGTATTCAGGTTTATGTCCCCACCAGGTTATATAAACCTGTACACACACACACACACTCACAAAGACGTGTATGAGTGAAAGAGAGCGGCACAGGCATCTCACACACACACACACACACACACACACCCTTGAAGCCACTATATGAAAGACAGACACGTCCACTTCCTGTGCGGCGTATGAATGCATTCCATCTCCAATCAAACTCTCTCTCTGATGATGATGATGAGGGACGTCCCGCATACAAAGCCACCCATTCTTCTCTCTTTATCACACACATGATAACATCGGCCTGCAAACAACACAGGAACGAGAGACGACGCAACAGCAACACTCACACTTTTCTTTAGTGTATAGTGTATGTCTGACTACAGAGGAAAGACAAGAGCAATAATGCAATGTTATAATGGCATTTATTATAACAGCTCTTGAGCTCATGTAATTCAAATACATGAAAACTCGGACTATGTCTTCATATTTGAATATTGATTATTATAGTTAACTAAAACCATAAAAAAACTAATTTGTGAACTGCACAAAATAAACATTAATTGCAATAAAATTAAATATATATAAAAAACCTTAAATTCAGTTTATACTAAAACTAAAACAAAAATGTATAAAAACTATGCATTAAAAAAACTAAATAAAAACACAATTTAAGATTAAAATGAAAACAGAAACTAAGCTAAATACACACAAACACACAGATATTTTTTATTATTTTTATTTTTAATGTTGGAATTAAGATTTTTGTATGTTTTTTTAAAGAAGTCTTTTCTGCTCACCAAGGCTGCATTTGAGTACAAATACAGCAAGAACAGTAAAATTGTGAAATATTATTGCTTTTAAAAAAGTGAAACGTGATTTATTTCTGTGATGCGCAGCTGAATTTTCAGCATCATTACTCCAGTCTTCAGTGTCACATGATCCTTCAGAAATCATTATAATATGCTGATATATATTTGATATACTTTGAGGAGAGTGTTAATAAAAGGGCTATGTTAAGATGTTTGAGTCGGAGTAACTGTTTTTGTATTTACAGTATATATGGTCACTTTCTGAGAGAAACAGCATATCTCAGCTCATTCACTGGTTTCCTGTAATAGAGGATGCGGCGCTCCATCCATCACGCTTCACACAAACACCCATTCACTTTAAAGTCACAGAGAACATCTGAAATATGAATATGACCCTGTACAGTCCCTGAAACGACAAAAACACGTCCGACACAAACACAACTCTCACGCAGGACAAACGTGTCTCCTTTCTATTTGGATGAAGTTTCAAAGCTGCTAAAGGAACTTAAAGCATGTAAATCAGTAGCAGACAAGAATTCACTGGAAGAAAAAGAACTCGATCTGCACTTCCTGAAATTCCCAACGCTGGAATGAACTTTAATCCAATGCTATCCTGCACACACTTCATGTGACAGCAGCGTAAAATAGGTTTAGATGAAAAAAATAAATAAATAAAAGTATTTTTATTGAAACTTATAAAAAATAAGTTTTTAACATTGTAAAACAACTGTATAATGCATACTGTTACACAAACATAATAATATAAATATTTAGATTAAAAAAAAAAAACATCTGAATGGATGACAATTTGGCAAAAAAATGTCAAAATGAAATACAAAAAAATATAATATAATAATAATAATAATAATATATAAATCAATACATTTTAAAAGGTAAGTTTTAATGATTTTTTTGTACAAAACGTAATAAAAATGTAGTATTTTTATTAATACAAAAAATATGTAAAACAATTGTAGAATAATGCATACTGTTACACAAACATAATAATAATAATATAAATATTTAGATTAAAAAAACAAAACATCTGAATGGATAACAATTTGGCAGAAAAATGTCAAAATTAAATACAAAAAAGTATAATATAATAATAATAATAATAATATATAAATCAATACATTTTAAAAGGTAAGTTTTAATGATTTTTTTGCTACAAAACATTACATAATTTTTTTTAATTTTTATTAATACAAAAAACATGTAAAACAATTGTAGAATAATGCATACTGTTACACAAACATATTAATAATAAAGGCTTAATTTTGCCCATGTAAAATATCTATTTAGATGTGAAATATTACCATTAATATATATAATTACATTATAGTATATAATATATACAGTATAATTTTTATTCAAATGTTTAAAAAATACTTTTTGAAATGCTGTAAAACAGGTGTTGTAAAATGCATACTGTTATAAAAACATAATAACAATAATCTGATGAATAAAAAACATCTGGATGCATTACAGTCATGACATGTCTAAATGAAATACTAAAAAAAAAAGGACTAGGCTTCATTTTGTTTATGCAAAATATTTTAAATAGTACATATTACAAAACCCAAACATGTTTTATGACAAAACTGTTAAAAGTTTAATTTGAATAAAAAATAGATTTAATTGCAAAAAAGTAGCATTTTTTTTAAAACTTGAAATGTTGCAAAACATTTACTGAATAATGCATCGAGTCACACGATGTTTATAAACAGCATTCAGTGTATGATGCATATTTCTGCTCTGTATCAATATCCAATCATCTCTCAGAGAGTGTGATGACGTACACAGCGTTTCCACTGTATGCCCATGTCAAAGAACACAAAGAAAGATGAAGTGAGGGAATAAGCCAGTAAAAGACAGAGTTTGAGCTGTGAGAGAAACACAGTCAAAGCGACAGATTTACACGCGTGTGTTTGAGGATTTCCCTCTTTAACACACTTCCTGAGCCCCGCGGGTCACGCAAACATACAGCGCACACGCATGTGCAAACACGCATATCAGAGCCCAACCCCGTCACTAACAAGCGCTCGTTAAGAGATGCTCAATGAGAGTTGACTTCCTCTGAACGTGCAAGAAAACACTTGTCATTTGCACGGGTCTCCTTTTTTTTTTTTAGAGAAAAAGTCTGCGAGACCCCCGTCACTAACAAGCGCTCGTTAAGAGATGCTCAATGAGAGTTGACTTCCTCTGAACATGCAAGAAAACACTTGTCATTTGCACGGGTCTCCTTTTTTTTTTTTAGAGAAAAAGTCTGCGAGACACTTTTTAAACAAATCTGTGTTTAAAATGTCTTTAAAGAAATGAATTAAATTCAGCAATAAAAAAAACCTAGATGTAAACAGAGTATTTAAATTAATCTTAATATAATCTAACTCTAATATCAATTAAAATGCTAAAAAAACACAATTATAATAATTAAATTATTATAATTATTACACAATATTAAAAATTTAGTATTTTTATTAAAACAATATCTGAAAACCAATTGTAGAATAATGCGTACTGTTACACAAACATAATAATAATATATGCCTTTTAAAGCTATAAAATGCTAAAAAAAAACAAGATGTAAATTAAGTACTTATTTTAATAAATTATTCATATATTAAAATATGACACTAATATAAATTAAAATGATTAAAAAAACAAATTAAGATGAATGAATAAATTATTATTAATAATATATTAAAATAATCTAACTCTAAATTAAAATGCTAAAACACAAAATGAACATGCAAACTAAATGTATTTAAACTAATAAATTATTATTAATATATTAAAACAATCTAACACTAATATAAATGAACATGCAAAAAAATCTAGATGTCAACTGAGTACTTAAATGAATAAATGATTAATATGAAAATAATTGACCTCTAATATAAATTAAAATGTAAAAAACACAAAATTAAGTTGTAAAATAAAAG
Source organism: Sinocyclocheilus anshuiensis (assembly GCF_001515605.1). Lineage (NCBI taxonomy): Eukaryota > Metazoa > Chordata > Actinopteri > Cypriniformes > Cyprinidae > Sinocyclocheilus > Sinocyclocheilus anshuiensis. Next base: position 147,415 of record NW_015536478.1, read on the forward strand.
TATAGTATAGTAAAAATATATAGTATAGTAAATGTATAATGAATAAACTATTACTATAATAATTAAATCAAACTTTAATATAAATTAAAATGTAAAAAAACATAAAATTAAGTTGTAAAATAAAAGTATAGTATAGTAAAAATATACAGTATAGTAAATCTATAATGAATAAATGATTACTATAATAAATAAATCAAACTAATATAAATTAAAATGTGAAAAAACAAAAATCAAACTATAAACTAAAATCGACAGACGATACGTGTCAGTAACATCATCACAGTGATTAAACGCTCTCCATCACAACACACACACACACACACACACACACACACACGCTCTTTCTTCACTTCTCCATCTGATTTGTAAGAGCAAACAGGATTAGATGAGGAGAGGAGGAGTGTTTGATTGAGAAGCGGGGGTCTGGGAGGAGGGCAGCATGTCTCTTCCTGCTCGCTCTGACTCACGTTCCCAGCCAAACACTCGCTCCTTTCATTCGGCATGAAAACAGCGCTTTGCGGATTAAGCTCTGAGCAAATATAAAGTCAGCAGGTCTTTTGGGAGCGTTCGTAATCACAATGAGCAGCAATCCCAGGCTTTTGCCTTTGATGGTTTGGCGTGGACCTTCAGCCCGAGACGCAGGGGATGTTTGGATTGTGTGGGAGACTATGAGCAGTTTTGGGTAAATATTTGGAGCTCTTTTCATACCGCCGGACTAGTCCAGACTGGGACGCTTCGTGAAAGGGACGTACATTATCCACGGTACGATATTATACAACTATGAATCTGAATAAAAGCCAGAATAGCATCTCAAAGACTAAGACGGCTGCACTGTTGGGAAACACAATATGATGTAAACAGTGAAATGATGTGTGTACACACAAACTAAACATTCATCAGACAACCGAAAGCCCTCAATTCTGCCTGCTCTCATGTGTATTTATACCCATCCAGAACCACTGCAACAGAACGCTTTGTTTTTAGAATGAATGACAGATAGAACAGTAAAACGAATGATAGACACAACACACTACAGAATGAATGAACAAATGATAGAAAGAACAAATGATAGACAGAACAAATGAAAAAATGAATGAACGATAGATATAACGAATGATAGATAGTACAATCAATAGATAGAACAAACAATAGAACAAATGAACAATGGTATAAAAAATGAGAACGACAGCTAGAAAAAAAGAATGAACAATCGATAGACATAGCAGAACGACTGACAGATATAATGAACAACAGATAGAACAAACGATAGAACAAATAAAAGAATGATAGAACAAATGATAGACAGAACAAACTATAGACAGAATGAATGATACATAGAGCAAGAAAAATAGATACGACAGACAGACAGACCGACAGACTGACAGACAGACAGATAGATACAGACAGACAGACAGACATAGAACGATAGAACGATAGATAGACAGATAGACAGACAGACAGACA
>NW_015536478.1:149453-153292 GCF_001515605.1 Sinocyclocheilus anshuiensis
CGATAGATAGATAGATAGATAGATAGATAGATAGATAGATAGATAGACAGATAGATAGATAGATAGAACGGCAGAATGAGATAAAATGATAGAACGATAGATCTTTTGTAACATTATAAATGTCTTTACTGTCCATTTTTTATCAATTTAATGTATCCTTGATAAATAAAAGTGTTCATTTCTTTCAACAAAAAAAAATTAATCTTACTGAGCCCAAAGCTAAATTCTGCCACCTGTCATTCCAGTTCAAATTCTCTGTGTGTTGTGGCTGTGAAACTGAAGTTCACACTGAAAGGAGCAGATTCTTCAGCTGTGAGTTCTGCAGACAGGAGTGTTGAGGGATGATTGTGTTGAATGCTGACATCTCTCACATCCAGCGGCAGAGTCCTGAAAAAATGGCCCAAAGCACGAGCCTCCTACGCTTTCACAGGCCATCAGCTCACTCATCCAGATAACATTAGCTGTGCCACCAATTCACAACACAAACTCCATCCACACTGTGATCAGAAGCATATCATACACAAGCCTGCACATGCTTTCAATACATGCCATAACAAACTGCTCAAGAATTTTGGACCTAAGATTCAAAAACATCTTGTTCAGAATTATGACAACACAGCCACACGCTCATTAATGTCATGGTTGATACTGTTCAGTAAAACTACAACTAACACCATTGAAAAGCATTTTTGTCAACTGAATTAACTCTAAAGTAAAATAATAATAATAATAATAATAATAAAACATTAGATGAAGACCTTTGAAAAAATCTATAAATCTATGATTTATAAAAATAAAAATATTAGATGGGAAAACGTGTACTTAAATTTAAATGAAAAGTAAAATGTTGCCTTGCCAACTAACTATAATAAAATAAGTTTTAGTTGAAGTACTAAAATTACTAAAACTAAAACAGCTAAATAGCCATATAAAAATAAAATAATACACATAACAAAATTACTAAACCTTAACTTCCAACTAAAATGAAACCTGAAAATATAAAAATAAAAGCCAAAATAGTATTAAGTACTATACTGATTAACATCAGTGCTGTTACCGATAGCTAAAAAGAAAACTATTACAAATTGTTTTCATTAATGGAAATAAAACTAAACTGACAAAAAATATTAAATGAAAAGCTTGCACTTGAAGTGCTAAACTTACTTAAACTACAACTGATATATATATATGAAAAAAAATTCTAATTAAGATTAAAAAAAATAAAACTAATAAAAAAAAATAATAGCACAAAATTACTAAAACGAAAACATAATAAATAAAAAAAATCGAAATGTTAATCAATACTATAATAGTACATAAATGATACTAATATAACACAGATTGACACGTAACTCCCACATTTACATATTAACATCTATTTGACAGCAACTTCACCTGCTCTGATGAATGACAGGCTGAACCGCAGCCAATCACAACAGAGCTCATTTACATAAACAATTCAAGACACGTTTCATTCAAGGGTCAGAGAGGACGGAAAATGACCAAGAAAAACAACATATGATGTATGGTTTCTGGTGCACAAAACCTGGACAAACATGATAAGTGAGCTTAAAACTCCTGTAACTCCAGAGTTTTCATATGTGTGTGTGTGTGTGTGTGTGAGTTTCCCATCGGTCTTACTTTATCCAGCAGCGGCTGGCACTGCGGCACTTTGCTCTCTGGACTCTCGAGTTTGACGATGCTGATGAAGATGGTCTCCTGACGGTCATCTTCGCTGGTGTTACACAGAGACAGCGGGTGAGACTGCAGACACACAGAGAGAGAGAGATTCAGATGTCATCACAACATCTGCTCAGTAAATCTCCACACAGATCAAGCACATGTTTCATGGATATTTACTTTGTGATTTCAGTCCTGTCAGAATACGATGACATCCTTTTAGAAATCTAAACACATTTAGTGTAGAATCTGCTTCATGTGACTCTCCCCGATGAACTAAAGTGGAATCAAATGAAGTCACTCTTCGTCTTTCTGAATACAGCAGCAGCATCACATTCAAATGACAGACATGCACGAGTTCATGAAGCTGAAACTTCAGCATGCAACGGCTCTTTGATGCTCAAGAGGCAACTTGCTTTTCCTACACACGTGGGAGAACATTTGACTAATAGTTCCCTCATCAATGAACACCAAAAAGATAGAAGTGACATAGAAAAGGAGCGAGCGAGAGCAAGAGAGAGAGAGAGAGAGAATGTTGAAAGGGGTATGCTACAGGCTCATGAATATTAATTAGGTGATTTGTCCAGCATATTCACTATATACTGTATATATATATATATATATATATATATGCAAATTGGGACATAACCATGGATGCACTGGAACCTTCCCCAAATAAGCTTCCAGCAGCGGGATGGTTCCCTTGGGATGCTCAGGCTGGCCGTGACCCGCCTCACCCGCCAGCATCCCTGCATCCCGCTCAACGGAGCGGAAATACCAGCGTGAAACTGAGCCGTGACATCAGCAGCTGGCAGATCAGCAGAGAGACACTGATGTCATCCGTGCAGAAGGGCTGGTGCGCGTCAATCAAACCCAGAGATGAGGGAGAAAAACAGAGGAGTGGAGGAGCCCTAAAGCCTAAAGGTCAGGCGCTCAGGTCGTCTTTAGGATGCTCTGAATGAGCACTTTCAATAGAGTCAAGTTATCATCTACAGGCATGATTACAGCAAGAAAAATAAAATACACACTTTATATTTGAGTGCCTAATGTATATTCACGGAAGCCTGTTTCCACCACAGAATTTAGAAAAAAAAAATGTAGAATTGTGAAATAAAAAGTTGCAATTACCTTTATTATTATTTTTTTTTTCTGAGACAGACATGGACTTCAATGGTGCCAATTCAATACACTTCTTAATCCACCCATTTTTGTAAAAAAATAAAATATATATATAAATAAATAAAATAAATTATGCATAATGCATTAAATTGATAAAAACATTTTTTTTTTATAAATATAACCCACCAAGGCCGCATTTATTGGACTAAAAATACAGTAAAAACAGGAATATTGTGAACTATTATTACAATTTCAAATAGCTGTTTCTATGTGAATATATTGTAAAATGTAACTGATTTCTATGATCAAAGCTGAATTTTCAGCATCATTACTCCAGTCTTCAGTGTAACATGATCTTCAGAAATCATTCTAATATGCTGATTTGCTGTTCAGCATAATCCTGACATTTTATTTTTCAGGATTCACAGACGAATAGAAAGTTCAAAAGAACAGCATTTATTTGAAATAGAATCTTTTGTAACATTATAAATGTCTTTACTGGCACTCTCGATCAATATAATGGCTGAATAAAAGTACTAATATCCTTATTTGACATTTTCTGAGAATTAAGCTTTTTTCTCACCTCATTAGCAGATTTCTTTTTCTTGTTTTAAGCATAAACTCACTTAATTTTGATCAATTTCTCAGAAGACAATGCTTAATATCTTAACTCACTTTGCTTCTCAAGTAAATCTTGATTTAAGAATGTTTAGATATTTGTACTGGAAAACAACTTCAATTTTTGCATTTAAAACATCAAAAGCTCAATTATTCAGCCCAAATCAAACACACACTCTGTACTGTATGTCTGTGTGTTTATTAGGGATGTAACGATTAACCGCGAGCCGGTTGAAAATCGATTTAAATATGTAACGATTCAAATCGGTTGAGATGCTAAACAAATCGCGTTTCAATTAGGTGTAGTTTATATGAATGTATGTCTGAGGGAAACTTACTGTCTTTAGAAACGTTTAGATGGTATTTTTTCTTTTCATCTTGCCTCTGTATAATGCATATTAAAGTTCATAAGTGCAGCGCTG